>NW_020209889.1:0-2874 GCF_003070985.1 Temnothorax curvispinosus
CACTTGTTCACGTTCACGATTAGGTTCAATATTCGCGACAACGACCATCCGCTGTCGCGTTCCTGAAATTCTTCCAACCGCGTTAGAATCGCGTCACGCACGTGCCTATCGTACCACTCGCTCAGATCGGACCCTGGGAGAAGCTGTTCGTTCCGCGTAGCGATACTCTTCACGTCGGTCTTAACGTCCGCTACGAATTCCCCGTTGAATATGACGTTCACCTTCAGACACCCGTGTTCGGTCATATTATCCCGCACCTTTTCGAGCACGGTGCCCTTCGCGTCGTCGAGAAATCGCGCGGGCTCGATGTACGTCGAGTTCGTCACGGCGCCGGTCAGCACGCGACGTTGGAACGCCGCGTCGATCTCGATCCACGAGAAACCTCTGTCGCTGCTGCCGCCGCTACCACCTTCCCCTCCGTCCACTTACGGCGCGTTCGAATCGTCGACGCAGATCCTCCCTCGAACCTTCCAATCGCGCTATCAGAGCCACCAGAGCGCTCACGGCTCCCGTGTTTCCTCGCTTCCCGGAGCGTTTGACTCGACACTGCTCCCGCAGGAGTCGGAGACACTCGTCGCATCGCCGTCTCCACGCGCGGTACCCGTCCGCGTCGCGGACGTCCGCGGCGAGCAACTCGTCGCACTCTTTCCGCTTCGCGTCCAGAAAGGTTCACCCTCGGGAACGTTGAACTTCACTCGGTCGAAAAGACGACGAGACCAGTCGGTTTGAATCCGATATATCTTGCTCTGTCCTCCGTACACCGACTCGTGATAGACATAATACTTGAGCGGCAGGCGACGCATATAATCTCTCGCCTTGACGGAGTTCGCCACCGTCGTCTCTATCCACTTTCGCTCGCGATGGATTCGCGCTCCGATTTCCCTTTGCAGATGATGGGTAGCCAAATTCCATCGCGGATCCTCCTTCGCAACCGACGCGCGCGCACTCGACAACGGTGTTTCGACTCTCGCCGATTCGTCGTCCGAATCGGACAAAAACTTAGGCATGGGCTCGCGACAGCGCAATTCGTCGTCCGATTCCTCGGACGACGGATAACGGCGATCGTTCATTCCGAGTACCCCAGCCGGAATGCTAGCGTCTCTTCAACGTCTATAGATGTCGATAGATGTCGAATCAGTCTCTATAAGATATCAATTGGACGTCTATAGACGTCGGCGTTCCGGCTGGAACGTATTGCCGACGCTACATTCGCACCGCTGACGTCTATATCAAAGTAAAAAGATCTCCATCTTGAATCCTCCCACATTAATGTTTCGGAAGAATCATAAGTATCCCACAAACCTATTTTACAATTCCCTCCACACTGTGAACAGAACTCGTGCGTCAATACTTCGTCGTAAACGTTACGGACGCTGCCGCGAACCATACACCAACATGTTTTAACGTATGAGTCCAAAGCCCTCCAAATGTGTTCGGTTCTACCGATATGCAATTTGAAATTCTTGGGACTCCACCTGCGTTCGTTTTTACTGATATGCGATCTAGAATGCTTGGGACACCACGTGTCAGTGCCAGCGAGTACATTTCGAAATCCGACTTCTCTGCCGCGAAGCAAACGCACCATCGACGAGCAATAGCGTCCGTCCGTTCCCATACCGTATTTTCTTTACAAATATATTAACTCTCGACCGCGCTCTAGAATCCTCGTAGAAAAAAAAACTGTTTGCCGCGCCGTTCGCGCGCCCGTTCAATTTATACTTCCCCGTTCGTCGTCTCAACGGAAGACGTACCCCTGCCGGACGCGATTTTCCCGGAATGACGACAACCGCTCGCGACATCCTCCGACAAAAAATAAAAAAAAAAAAAAACAAAAGGAGGAAACGACGAGAGCGATCGCGACGCCGAATTCGAACGCGCGTTACATAAATTATCGCGAATCGCGAATCACAGGTCGAACGCGAGGTGAATGAAAAAATTGTCGCGAACGAAGAGACGAGTCGTCTCGCTCGTTCTCTCGACGCGTCGCGTCGGGGATGGGCGGGAAAACCGCGAGACAAAAGGAGGAAAACCGCGAGATGAGACCAAATTAGGAAACGACGAGAGCGACCGCGACGCCGAGTTCGAACGCGCGTCGAAAAAAAAATTGTCACGCGTCGATCGAACGACGAGACGATGAGTCATCTCCATCGATCCCGATGAGTCGGGAAAACCACGTGCTGCCCGTCGCGACGCGGATCGAAACGACTTTCGGACCGAGAGTTAAAAAAACAAAACAAAAACGACGACGAAAACGGGCGCGCGACACCCCCCCGCGAAACGAACCATCTATAACGCGTCGTTCTCCCCCCCACCCCCGAAACGTCCAGACGAGCGACCTCGAACGAGTTCGAACGAGTTTGGACGCGCCCAAACGCGCGCGCGACCGACGACGATGAAAAAAAAACAGAAAAAAACAAACGAAAAAATATCGACCCGCGATTCTCCCAAAACCGCCGTCGGTAACGGCGCGAGCGCCGCTCCAAGCGCCCTCTCGAAAAATGCCCAAATCCCCGCTACGAGCCCCCGTTGGTGGCCCTGCCCCGCGCCAAACCCCCGTTGGCGGCCCTGCCGCACCCAACCTTCCGTTAAATGTTTCCCTCGCTTCGCGCACCCCTCTCGCCCAGTTTTCGCTTCCCCCCGCATAGCCCCCCCTCCGATGACCTTTTACACCGTCCCTCGACCCCCGCGCCCACCGCTTACGGCGCTCCCCCCGCGGCAGCAAAGCCCCCCCCCGACGCCGCGTAACCGCAAGCGAGATCCCCGAGTGTAAAAGTATCTGTTACCTCCCTACTCGTGACGCCTCTCTCCGAATTCCCTGAAAGAGCCTTACGCCCTGAGGTATTGCCGGGAATATCGCGTTGGATATAATAGTGT
>NW_020209890.1:0-4159 GCF_003070985.1 Temnothorax curvispinosus
ATAATATTACTAATATATATATTGAGCATTGTAAGCGCTAAATATGGCTAAATATAACCAAATGTCATCACATAATCACGAAAAATTATTTGATTGATATAATCGATGTATAGGTTATAGAGCCAATTTTTGGAGCAATTTGCTTTATTACCTCATCATTTAACTGCAGTTCCTTTTCACGTTCTTTCATATAATCCTGCAATAGACCCCTCCAACCGTAAATACCGGTTGTCACTCCTAAAAAGATTACGACATAAATCTGATCCTTGGTTATTCCTCGTGGTACTCTAATTCTCATATTGGATCCTACGTCGCAGACGACCACAAACGACGTTATACACCAGATATGGAATGGAAGGGTAAAAACCAGAGTGGTGTAAATCAAATTTTTAAAAACATTTTCTCGTGTGCATAGATGCAATTTATATATTATACAGATTGGATCTATGCACACGAGAAAATATTTTTAAAAATTTGACTTACACCACACTCTGGTTTTTACCCATACATATACATACATGTGCAGTTTCCAGTGCACATGATGACCTTATTTGTATTTTATCACAAAGAATTTTGCTTCGAATCGCTTTATAGCAAATTTTGAACGTGCAAAGAACAAACAATAAATAATGTTTGTTATATAAATTTTATAAAAATACAATAATTATTTTATTAGTTAAAATTATCATTGTCTATACAATTACATCTATACAATTATTTTAATTGAATTGTAGGAAATATATAAAATAATTTGTTAAAACATATCTTTTTTACATACATTTTTTATCCAGAAAATATTTATATATATATATGTACATACATATAATAGTTGTACAATTAGATTTATACAATGTGTGTTTCTCTCTTTGTAATCTGTTAATTTTACCTTTCAGAAAAGAGAAAGGTCAGAGGTTCGTACAATTAAATTCAATCAAGGAAGTGAGACACTTAAATTTTGCCAGAGTATTTATAAAACTTTTTGAACGTATTTAATTGTACTTTGAAGACTTCCTGCAACGATGCTGGTAATGTACGGGATAAAAATGCAAGTCCATGCTGATCACAGATGCTAATTAATTGACATAGAGATTCGTGTAAAGCCATCTGCAACATAAATAATAAAAGGGATTAAGAACAATCTAATAGGATAATGATGGAAGTAAAGATATTACCTTGATGTAGGATGGTATAGTGCCTTCCACAATCAATTGCAAGAGATCAGCGATCACATACGGACTTAGCCGGATCATGTCTTTCTTCAATTTTACCAGCATGGTTGTAAATCTAAGAGAAAATATCTATGACTTTCTTATCAAATCAATTTTATCAATGAGTAAATTTCACCAAAATACTCTCGAGCACGTCAACACTATTTGCATGTAACATTAAAATATTTTCTAATTAATTAAACTTACTTTGTGATATCGAGTGCGAAACATCTAAATCGATGCTCGTCGAATTTATCGGCTACATTTTTCGATGCAAGGACAACGATATTTATTATATGTCTATACAACAGCAATAAATTAGGTAGCCTGTCTATTATCAAGTTTGTTTTGGCTTTTATCAATGTTCTGCATATAGCGAGCACATCTTTGCACGACAATATATTCGCTTCGTCGAGCGACTTTAAACTGATCAGCGTAATAAGATCGACCGTAATGTCGGGAATAAGCAAGTGTTTGGCACTGATTACATCGTGAGATAAACACAACAATCCTGACCAATATTCGTGTGGGATATCCAACATTAACACAGTTTTGATCAGATTATTGATCGCACCCAAACGTACTTTATTACGTTTAACATTCATGTCTATTTTCATTATACTGCTCCAAATGATAAACAGATTTATCCATACTGATTCATCTTTCTGCGACAAGCTATTGATCTACACAAATAAAAATTAAATTATAAATATGCACAAATATTATTAACTGCTATATAAATAAGAAATATATTAATGAGAATATTACCGTCTGATCGTGTAACCGTCTTAAAAGCTCGTGAAATTCTTCTAATCTGGTAGATGCTAATAAAAGTTCGATTAAATTCTTGCAAGGATGCTTTAACATTACAAACCATAAGTTTCTGATAATCGTATCTTGGATTTCAAACATTTTGCGATGTTGTAAAACAATGATAGACAATTGTACACTTTGTTGCAACAATTTACTATTATTTGTACTGCTTGAATTTTCTCTTGCCTGTAACAAAAAATTTATTTTAATCGTTTGAATGTTCTCCATAAGTTTAATGTCTGAATGGCAAAATTATCACATATAAGGAAATATAATTCCTTCCATATTACTTACCGTAAATATATTTTTGAGAGTTAATTCAGTGAATCTTTTTAAAGTATCAGTGACTTTTCCAGTTTTAACAGTTACCTTTAACACTGCTGTTAAACATTTCACATCAAAAGGGTCGTTTATGTCTTCAGGTAACATCTTTAAAATAGCTTTGGCTAATTTTTTCTCTGCCTTTCTGAAAATGACTTTTTGTTCAGTATCCAACTTTGGTTTGACTACTTCCATACATTCCAAAATAATGCACATAGCTTCTTTGCATTGAGCATAACTTTTTACGAGATTCTTTAAAGTAACATATGTTTTCACATTCCGAAGAGAGAACTCGCAAGCTCTTGAAAATGCTTTATTTTGCTGTGTGTGCGCTAATTGGTTTATCAATATTTTTGGTTCTATATATTGCAATATATCGATTCCGGTTTTCTCGAGTAAATCTAGAAAAATATTTTTATTATATGTTTTTATTGAAAATTTCTTAGTGAAAATAGTGATTACAAAATTGAGGTCAAACATACAAAAATTAAATTACCTGAAAATATCATGTTGCATAACGCTAATACTTTGTCATTTTTTTCATATTTTGTACTAATGGAATACACGATCAGGAATATTAACATTCTCACATTAGGGCTGAAATATATAGTCGGTAAATGAAGGAATATTTCTAAATATAAATCAATATTAAAAGAAATTGTATTTGCCGCTTGCGTCCATTGTTCCTGTAATATCTGTTCTTTTAGAACTTGTAAGACTTCTAATAATTTATCATTATGCCCGTTCTCCATCAACAGCTTCTAAAATTTTATTAGAATAATTAGGGTATGAAAACCAGGGATTGCTTTATAATGATTAGAATATTAAAAAATTTTTGACAGTATTAAATTATGCAGTGTTACTTACAACGTTAATGTATTCGGTAATAGTTAATGAAAAACTTTGTCCAATTTGGACAAGAATATGGCTTAAGAGACACATTACAAAGCGTCTATTTTCTTGAAGGCATTCTTTATCTAATATGTTGAGCCATTCACGAAAATTCTGTTCGCTCGATGTTATATCAGCCAACAATAAATTCGTCACTTTCGATATCTCTTTGTCATGTAACAAGGAAAGCATATCTGTGTCATGTTTTAAAATAGCACTCCAGGAATACTCAAGGCCACCTATTAACCCATGAAGTTTAATAGGTTTATCTGATATACCTAGTTTCAATCGATGTAAAATAAGTTTATTCTGAAATTTTGATATAGAAATATAAGGGTAAGTTCTTGCAAGAGTGTTGAAAAACATTCCATTTTCAAAATTGACCACATTTTGACAAAAATATAATTTGTTTTTTCAAATAAATATAATTTCTAAAGATACCATGGTGTTCTTGCAATTGTCTTCTCCGAAATTGGTAATCCTTTGAATTAATTGTTGCCAAGGATCATCCAGAATCGGAAACGGCAGCTTCTTTGTAACGGTAGCATCTTTCAGTATGTAATATTTGAACATATTCTGTATTTCGCTCAACGATTGCACTGCACTCAGCAGTATTATGATAACGGTTTTGTTATGACTTAAACACAATGCCTTGTTTATCAACAGCGATAGTGCATTCCCAATTTCATCTAGGCCGTTGACGAATTTCTCATGAGCGGCTAATGTTCTGGTATATTCGAAAACCTGCATACCTTCGAAAAGTGTAATAAGCAATTCTACTGTTGCTCTTAATATCAATATATTTTTACCTGCATATTAAAAAAAGGAGAAGTTAATTTATTTTTCAATATTACATGTGTTTACAATTCTCTTTGTCATTAAATTAATAATCACTCAATAATACAAGATACTTACATGAAGTATTA
>NW_020209891.1:0-1076 GCF_003070985.1 Temnothorax curvispinosus
GTAGCTTATTTCGCTTGTCGTACAGTGAATTTGAAGGGAGAGCACGCTATTTCTTGAACCCTTCGACCTCGCGACCCTCTGGGCCTTCCTGACCCTGATCCAGAACTACGGGTGCTATTGCACAGTCGCTTGCTTTCGTACATTTCTATACTCACATCTGCCTTATGTTCTCACGCTATTTTCCTTCCAGCTTAGAGTCTCCGAGTAACGGCGATGAGTTTTGTTATCGAGATACAAGGGGTTAAACCAGTGTCCAGGAAATAAAAACATCGATTTCTTTTAGCGCGTTAAAAAAAGTTTGAATTTTCAGGAATGCTTCTCGATCGATTAATCGGATTTTGATATTTCAAATATTAAGTTAAAAGAAAAATACTTTGAATTATTTTTCGAAGACATGTTCAAGCTTGTATTCTATTTCTTTAATTATCAATTTTTTAATTTTTTGGGCTGTCTCTTTTTCATGACAGTCCAGTAATTTTTGCATTATATTTTGACAGGATCCGAAAATTCAGTTTAAAGCGAAAGAGATTCGGTTAATCTATTTTTACATGTACGTGGCAATGAAAAATTTAATCTTTTGGAAGAAATAAATAAGAAAATATTATAAATAATATTAAGCATAATTATAGATCCAAAAATGATCTTTGCTTGTAGAGAACAGGTATTCTCCCTGCAATCGCTAATAATAAAGACCCAGTTTTTCCCTTTAAGATTTTTAATTTGATTGTTTTTTTTTCGACATGTTAAAAGCATATAGATGAACAGGAAAATATGAATTCGTAGGTGTTAAAATAATTAGATGATAAAAAGAACCGGCTTGAACGAAGTATAGTCCTTTCGCATATTTGTATCGTTTTTGTTTGATGGTATAATAATATAATATATGATATAATGGTATAAAATAATAAAAACATAATAATATACAGGATTCTCTCATAGATTAACCTTTAAAAGACGGGCAAGTTTTTTCAAAACTTTTTACAATTTTTATTTATAAAATTTATCATTTTATTACAAAATAAGCGATCACCGTAAAGCATAAAAATAGGCTTCCCATCCTCTACAGGTTAATAAAT
>NW_020209892.1:0-2803 GCF_003070985.1 Temnothorax curvispinosus
CCCAAATCGCTTAGAAATCCAATTGTTAATAAATTTTTATTGCTCATAACGCAGGAAATACGAGTTTGGCTGACGTTTATGATAATACGACTTATAAACTACCTTTTGCAAGTAAATTTATCCATAAAAGCGATGGACCCAAATTTTTGCGGTGGGCTCTCGGACTATAATTTTACCTGGGACGCACTTTCCACCTCGCCTCGACATTCTTCGCTGACATCTAACTTTCACGCTCGCTTTATAGAACACGGTTTAGCCACTGCGCGCGGAGCCGACCAGGAATTTTCGGGCCGAGGAAGCGTGTAGATCCCACCGAGTTACTGCTAACTTTCTTACGCTTTCTTTGATATAAATATGCGTGTCTTAGCAGGAGGACATTGGTTTGAATGTTACGGACGAAAGATTGGTCACGTTTGACCTTTTTAAAAACCCTTGATGTTCCTTCTTGGGGGGTTTGCGCTATTTAGGAGACCAGGATCGGGAAAACGTGACTAATGACGCGATAATGGAATTTCATCTCGAGACCACAATAAATGAAATAAAAAGCGTAGCCAGGCAGGATCGATCGATCCGGCGAGAAGGAATGTGGATCCGAGTATGTCATAATGAACCTATAATTCTGTAATTAAAAGCGGGTAAGTGACCCATTGATCCATTCGATAACTCGCGAGTGAAGAGTACAACTTTTAAGACCGGTTGGATTTCATCTCCTTTAATCAAATTCGCTTTGTTTTTTTTTTGTGATATACAATATAGTCACAAATGGTATAACTATAATCTTACAAAATAAAACTGATAAAGAAACACACAGAGAAATTGATTAAAGGAGATGAAATCCAACCGGTCTTAAAAGTTGTACTCTTCACTCGCGAGTTATCGAATGGATCAATGGGTCACTTACCCGCTTTTAATTACAGAATTATAGGTTCATTATGACATACTCGGATCCACATTCCTTCTCGCCGGATCGATCGATCCTGCCTGGCTACGCTTTTTATTTCATTTATTGTGGTCTCGAGATGAAATTCCATTATCGCGTCATTAGTCACGTTTTCCCGATCCTGGTCTCCTAAATAGCGCAAACCCCCCAAGAAGGAACATCAAGGGTTTTTAAAAAGGTCAAACGTGACCAATCTTTCGTCCGTAACATTCAAACCAATGTCCTCCTGCTAAGACACGCATATTTATATCAAAGAAAGCGTAAGAAAGTTAGCAGTAACTCGGTGGGATCTACACGCTTCCTCGGCCCGAAAATTCCTGGTCGGCTCCGCGCGCAGTGGCTAAACCGTGTTCTATAAAGCGAGCGTGAAAGTTAGATGTCAGCGAAGAATGTCGAGGCGAGGTGGAAAGTGCGTCCCAGGTAAAATTATAGTCCGAGAGCCCACCGCAAAAATTTGGGTCCATCGCTTTTATGGATAAATTTACTTGCAAAAGGTAGTTTATAAGTCGTATTATCATAAACGTCAGCCAAACTCGTATTTCCTGCGTTATGAGCAATAAAAATTTATTAACAATTGGATTTCTAAGCGATTTGGGTCCATCGCTTTTATGGACGAAACTTGTTTCATTCAAAAGGGCATCAAATTCCCTTTCAGAAAATACCCGGCTGATTTGCTCTGGCCCCTGCAAAACCCAGGCTGATCATGATTTTTGACTCAACGCGCGAGTCAGATCGAGCGTGGCGTTTGAAATGCGCGCCGTAAACAAGGACAGAGCGTCACGCTTTTATTTATACTTTGGATACTATCTAATATTATAAATTTTTAAAGATCATAATTGTTGTTATTGTTATTATTTAACGTTTATGATATTATAATATTGTGTAGGGATTATGAATATTTTTGATTTTTTTATCATTTATATTATTATATTTTATACGTTAATTATATACTTTTATCATTTATCATAGTTAAAAATATCATATTTACAAGATAAAAAGTATGGAACTGTCAGAGAACGTAATGTAAATTGGAATTTTGTCGAATATTTCCAAGTTTTTTACATTTTTTTTATAATTAATTGAATTTTAACAAAATCATAGCAAATACTACACGGAAAAAAATAAACTGTAAAAAATCGTCAGAAATCTGATGACTATTTACAGTTTATGTAACTCGGCCACGGGTAATGATAAACTCGTAATTTTTCAATGAAATAAATGAGATACTACTAACACGTCAAATGAATTTTTGATATGCACATCAATGCTTTTTACAGTGTATAATAATATTAATATATATTCAAACAGTAAGATTAGATGTTCATACATCAATTTATAATAAAAATTCAGTAAAATGACTAAATTACAGTGCTAAACAGTATCTTTTATTGATAATTTTATTATTTTTTACATATCATTTTTTTCCGTGTAGTATTTGCTATGATTTTGTTAAAATTCAATTAATTATAAAAAAAATGTAAAAAACTTGGAAATATTCGACAAAATTCCAATTTACATTACGTTCTCTGACAGTTCCATACTTTTTATCTTGTAAATATGATATTTTTAACTATGATAAATGATAAAAGTATATAATTAACGTATAAAATATAATAATATAAATGATAAAAAAATCAAAAATATTCATAATCCCTACACAATATTATAATATCATAAACGTTAAATAATAACAATAACAACAATTATGATCTTTAAAAATTTATAATATTAGATAGTATCCAAAGTATAAATAAAAGCGTGACGCTCTGTCCTTGTTTACGGCGCGCATTTCAAACGCCACGCTCGATCTGACTCGCGCGTTGAGTCAAAAATCATGATCAGCCTGGGTTTTGCAGGGGCCAG
>NW_020209893.1:0-1469 GCF_003070985.1 Temnothorax curvispinosus
TCACCTCCGGAAACACGTCAAAGGCCGACGGACCCGCGCGCTCATTACCCGACCCGGGAAACGCAAAATGCACCCCCGAACTCCGCATTTCTTCGGTCGCTCTATTTATGGAAGAACTTAGAGTCACACAGTGCCTTAGCAACACGACGCACTGCTCTTACACCTGTGGCTTTGCCAACACCAAATCGTTCAATTATTGATCTACAAAAAATATTTGTCCATAGAATTACAGTAATTAAAATGTAATAGTACCTATTCATACTTAACAATAATAAACATTATACTCTTACCTATATGAATCTGGAGTTGCAAATCGCCATAGACTTAACAGAAATTGTTTGTCCGCAGGTATCATTTCATTACCATCTGATATACGACAAAGTTTATCTCCAATTTCATTCAAAATGTATTCAAATGTTGAAGGCTTCATCCTGATTATTAAACAATTTAAATTACAATCGAAATGGAATTAAATCATAATCTCAAACACACACAACACACGCGTGCACACACATTTATTTGCATAGAATTATATATATAATTATATAATTCTATGCAATATACATATATATTACTATAATTATACAGGGTGCTCCTGAATTCTTGGTACTTTTTTCATATTTAGATAGAGCGAGCCAAACTGAGTCGAAAAGTCATGTACTATTTTGCAATTTTCGCAATAGTTGACGAGTTATTAATGATTAAAAATCGCCGTATTAGCCCGCTCTCCGCCAAATCCTAGCGCGCGGCAAGATGCGGCCGCCCCGCGGTCGGCGCGCGGGCAGTTGTTTATTACAAGCGGCGATGATTTCGCACGAGCGGCGCGTAACGCCGGGCCTCTGTCCTAAGCGATGATAGTTTCTCTCTTTTTTTTAAATAGAAATAAAATTTTCTAACAACATAGAACATTTTTTTGTGCGTACGTATGTACATACGTGTGTACATCCATATAGGAAAATATCAATTGTGCTGCTTAAAAAAGCGATTACTCAATTTACTTTTTTTTTTTTAGTAAGTAACGGTTGTCTTTAAGAAAGAATATTTTCTTGATAATAGTCTTAAAATGTACAAATTTTAGAAAGAGTTTTTATCATGTACTATGTACTCCAAAAGAAGAATTTATACTCCTTCAAAGAACATAATAAAATTTTATCAAAGAAAAGTCAAAATAATAAATAAAGTAATATGAGGACCCTCGAGATTAAAATAGGAGAAGGCTATGAAAGTCAGACTCAGATCACAGTGCGTAATATCAGAAATAAGTGATTTATTCGTCGTTTTGATACATTACATCGATCCGTACGTTTCGGCTCAGTTTTGAGCCATCTTCAGCGGTAGTTACAGAAATTAAGTTACACGTTCTCCGTACCGTATGATGAGTTTACTGATTCAAAGTATCAGAAACATAGACCAATTGATTCATATCTGTAAATTTGTTCAATTAATGTTGAGATATTAAAAAGATCCCT
>NW_020209894.1:0-326 GCF_003070985.1 Temnothorax curvispinosus
TTTGAAGAATTTGGCATTTTTTCTTCTAAGGGGTCATACAACCTTAAGGGGATGCTAAAGCCGTCCAAATTACCGACAATTCATTTCAAAGCTCTTATTTTGAAACGGCTTTACAGATCGCAAAATCCTTTTACAGGAGTAAAGTAGAGGTACTAATGAAGGGTGGGATTGTCAAATAATTAGTAATAATTAAAAAAAATTTTTAAATGCTGTTACCTCATAACCTTATTTTCTGATATAAACAGTTGTATACGTAATATGTACGAAATTAAACTTTCCCACCCTTCATTAGTACCTCTACTTTACTCCTGTAAAAGGATTTTGCG
>NW_020209894.1:426-1798 GCF_003070985.1 Temnothorax curvispinosus
TTCACGGATCTTGCGAGAGATGGCGCGATGGCGCACGCAGCTGTAGGCAGTTTCGGGGTTGGCTACATTGTCTGGTTCCTACACAGCAATCGAACCAGTAGCCCTATTCTGTAACTCTAACGACAGTATCGGTATCGTTATATCGTCGTTGCGCAGCTTTTTTTCCATATAATATACCTGCGCAACGACATCATAACGATAACGACACTGTCGTTAAGAGTTACAGAATAGGAGTACAGGACAGATATATGATACAGATATCTCGTTAGGCATTTTTACATTTTTTTCAATTATTACTAATTATTTTACAATCCCACCCTTCATTAGTACCTAAACTATACTCCTGTAAAAGGATTTTGCGATCTATGAAGCCGTTTCAAAGAACGAGCTTTGAAAGATATGTGGTTCATCAGATATCGCGTTAGACATTTTTACATTTTTTTCAATTATTATTAATTATTTTACAATCCCACCCTTCATTAGTACCTAAACTTTACTCCTGTAAAAGGATTTTGCGATCTATGAAGCCGTTTCAAAGAACGAGCTTTGACAGATATGGGCCCGCTTCTCTAACGAGAAACGTATGCGCAAACACTGCTCTAACAGAAAGGCTGCTGATTGGCTATCGCACAGTTTTTAGCCAATAAGCTTGCAGCTTTTCTGTTAGAGCAGACTTTACGCATACGTTTGTAGATAGAGAATCGGGCCCTTATCTGTCAAAGCTCGTTCTTTGAAACGGCTTCATAGATCGCAAAATCCTTTTACAGGAGTAAAGATTAGGTACTAATGAAGGGTGGGATTGTAAAATAATTAGTAATAATTGAAAAAAATGTAAAAATGTCTAACGCGATAAGGTAAAAGTACCAATGACGGGCCATGTCCCATTACTTGGCCATTGATGGATATTTTATTTTTTGTTAAGCTATATACATAAAGTAAGAAAAATATTTTTACTGATTTATGTTATTTGGTTATTCAGTGTTTTATATAAAAAATTATACCACTAAACATTTTGTTTAAAATATTTAAAAAATTGTTTGAATTATCGTAGTCAAATGCACCGTGAGTCTTCATAGATTCTTTAAGATATGGCTAAGGAAAGTGTGATTCTTGTTAAGATGATAAGTATCATAATATTAGATATTTCTGCATAAATAAAGTTTCTACACAATCTTAAGAATATTTATAATAAATAAAAAATGAAAAATTGCTTATTTAAATTGTTTTTTCAATAAAAATTTGCATGGCTATGAATCGATATGTGACAATCTTGCCTGCCCGAAAACTAGCCGGCTGTCCAGTTATCGGGCGAATCGTCATCTCATGTGCTTACTTGTGTGTCCTAATATCTAGCCGCAACACGCGTTCGAGT
>NW_020209895.1:0-14121 GCF_003070985.1 Temnothorax curvispinosus
ACGCAGTGGACACGTTGAGTCTGAGGTTTTCTTTTTGTTTGATCGTATCGACCTGTCAAAAATTCGGCAATTTTATAATTTTTTTTTTCCCAATACTTAATTACCGCCGAATTTTTGACAGGTCGGTACGATCAAACAAAAAGAAAATCTCAGACTCAACGTGTCCACTGCGTCATACCAAGTCATACCAAAAATTATAAATTAATTGTTAAAGATTACTCATTTTCGAATGATTATACTAAGCACAAAATAATAAAATTATAAATAATATGTTCTTAAACAAATGTACTTATTGAATTAAACTTCCTCATAAATCTATTTTTTTCGCCTTTCCCACACTATTCATCGCAATTGTCGTGTGCTATGCCGAGATCTTCATCATGCTTTAGTAAAAAAGTATATCTAAATCGATTCAGAATTGTCTGAAACGCGTTTTTAACTACACTTTTGTGAGTCAAATATTACTACTGCCTCACAAAAAAATTTATAAAAAATTCCCAAAAATTCTGCGCAACTTCCAACTAGTCTTAAAATTTTTCTAATATTCCCTAGAATATTCCTTATAAATTTCAAAAAAATAGAAAATGGGGTTTTTGAGATATTCAAATTTTTGTGTTTTTTTACTTTATTAGTTTAAAATCATTATTATAAAAATTTGGGATAATTTTTTTTTTAAACTATAATCTAAATAGCGTATTTTATGTTCAATGAATTTTTTTCTTAGACGTTGTCTAATAGGCGAAAAAATTCATTGAAAATTTTGCAGTCCTCATTTTGCGCAGGCTTTATTTCGGAAACGCTACATTTATTATAGAAACGATTTAACAGGGGTCTAATACTCGTAAAGACCTGTTCAAAAACGAGCGGCCATCAAAAATAAAAAGGTCGAAGTTTGACCCCTTGCGAATTGGCGTGGAATGCCCCATATATATATATATATACAATATATATATTTTTTCCAACTTATTTAACTGGGCGCCGATTTTTTGTCGGACTTGAAACATAGTTTATTGTTGAAATTAAAACCCTTCTCTCCCTGAAATTAAATCGACACGATTTAATTATTTAAAAACTGGGAAGTATTTATTGGGACCTCCCTCATTCCGTGAAGGGTGTCATACCAATTCGACTACCGAGGCATATAGTAATATTTATCGCAATAACCGGTTAACAATAGTTTGAAACGTCTTGCTCAGGCGACGTAAATAAATAATAATAAAAGAAAAATTAGAATCAAATGCCATACTGTCCAAGCTTAGATCTTTGACAGCCTTAGATTAATTTTTGTGTATATAGGGCATTTCATGCCAAATCGACCTGGGTTTGACCCTCGACCTCAATGATTTGGTCGGCGTTTTTTCATGTTATTGTTTCAACTATAAAATGCACTCAGATTTTTTTTATAAAATTGATTTAGTTCCAATTTTTTAAGCCGACATATCAATGGCCACAATTTAAAAATCTGAAAAAATTCTCAAAAATACTGTGTCAAATATCAAATTTTTTAAACCTTAAAAGTGGACCGGCGTTTACTTCTAATTTTTTCGTCGAAAAAATTTTTTTTAATGTTTTTTCAAACAATATACTACAATATAGGAAGCTTGATTAAAAATTTTTTAGTACCCCAGAGGACTACAACTCAAAAATTTTAAATGGAACTCCCTATATTATATATATTGTTTAAAAGAACATAAAAAAAATTTTTTTTGCTGCAAACCAAAGGTCAATACGTTGATCCGTTCGGGAGTTATTTAGGGTCAAATTTCGAAAAAGCCAATTTTTTGACCCTAAATAACTCTCGAACGGGTCAACGTATCGACCTCTGGTTTGCGTCAAAATTTTTCTTATTTTATGGCCTTTCAAATGATATACTACTTTAGAGGGGATTCTGTTTAAAAAAAACATCAATCACATTGACCTAGCCTTGAAAATGTCATTCAAGGTTAAGTCCATATTTTCGTCATATGTCCCCCTCCAAACCATGCAATTTTCGTCCAAAACATTTTTTAATAAAATCATCGGTTGATGAGATAATCGACTGTATCATTTAAAACGAAATTCCCGTATACATATAATCAAATGTCCCGACTGAATCATCAACGCCCGGTCCTATCCCTTAAACCTAGAAACGTGAAGTTCGGAGAGTATATCCCTTCCATGATGTAAGCTACCACTAAAAAGGGATTTTTAGAAATTTGATCTTTATCGGGGTGAAAAGGGGTAAAATGTGTTTTCACGGATTTCTCAATATCTCTCTTAGGCCCGATGAGATACTGACTGGGTTTTTGCTCATAAAGGTTACCCATACAAATGCTTAAAAACTTAATTCAGGATTTTGCCCTAATCAACCCTTAAAGGAACAAATCTAGATTCGGAGGTGAATTATAGAGTCCTTCGCATACCGTAGCGAAGCACGGGGTATCAAGCTAGTAAATTATATATATAATATATATATATTTCGTTCTCCGTGTGCACGCTATGAAAGTTGAAGTTTATTCTTCGATTTTGCAAGGTCCACTTTAAATTAGCGCCGTTTGTAATAAAATCTTCGCAGAGAAACGAGCCTTGAAGCATTCGAAAGCTGAGGATTCAAGCGTTTTAGAACGCTTTTTTAAACATTACTCTGCGATCATTTTTCACAAAAATATGTTACTTTGAATTTGAAGCTTTTTAGCGCTGATTTCAAGTGGTCCAAATTTTTCTCATTTTTACTAACCCTTATATTTTCTGCCACATGTATGTACACTCAATTCACGAATCTCAAAACACTAAAGGATAATCTTTTTACAAAATTTACAAAACACTTGTATGTACATGCCACTAAAACGAACTATCATCAGCTATCAATTTGCCGCGAAATATAACATCGACCGCCAGACGCGTGGAAAAGAAACAATGCACCGATGCGCGCTATCTCGCTCGCTCACTCTCTTAATATATCTACGAGGCTTGATTGCTAGTGCACTCTTACGTTCAAAAATTGCAACCGTACAAGAAAATTGTATATAAAGAACATACTAAAAATTCTCGTACTCGCGTAAATATACACAGTAGTGTCTCGCGCTGCACGTGTACTTGGCGCGAGACTACCGTGTCTCTTGATGATGCATACATAAGAATAATGCAATCATATTATAATAAAATAATCTTAATATATAGTTCTTATTATAGTATATTATAGTTCTTAATAGTAAAATATATAATGTTTAAAACATTTCCCCTGTTTTATTAGAGTAAGCAGATTATCGCAATCGCACACGACGATATTTTCCAATCGAGCATATTCTCGATTAAACACAGTCTTGATCAATCATATCCCTAATTGAACACAGTCCGTTCGAACACGTTTAGTTGCATTTGGATACAGTCTCGATCGGACACCGTTCCGATCGGATACAATCCCGCGATTAGGCATTCCCGAAAAACAGTAATAATTGTATTTTTGGTCACTCTCAACTTTTAATTTTTCTTACAGTAACCATTACGCACTACTACAATAAACATTATCCCAGCAATCAGTACGGATTTCACAGTAACCATTACAATAAAGACCAGTAGGTAATGATTCCGGTGTAATATTGTTTAAAATGTAGGCAATAAAACAAGGAGGGATCATATATCTGACATCTGGCGATTATATTCGTATCAACTTCGTAAAGTCGAGTCAAGCTAGATGGCGATACTAGCGTCATCATGCATGTTTCCGCGCGCTCAGCGCGGGCCGTGTAGTACCGTGAGCGTTGAAGACAGTGTATTGCGCGTGCGCGAGGCGGATGCGGGCGAGCCGGTGTTGACGCAATGCGATTTATGCCCAGTGCTCTGAATGTCAACGTGAAGAAATTCAAGCAAGCGCGGGTAAACGGCGGGAGTAATTATGACTCTCTTAAGGCGCCTCAACAGCAGCGATGCTGCAGATTAAAAACTCTTGGCACTAGCTCACTGATGTAATTTTATACATAAGGTAAATGTCCCTATGGCCGACACCTATAAGGCCGACCCAACAAAAGAATGGCGTTGTCAAGCGTGACAAAAATAAATTCGATAAAGAGTTTCATACTGGTGGATAGCTTCATCCATGCACTTTCCAAAAATCGTAGGCTCAATCCATTCCGTCAAGTATTTTTCTAGATAGAGAAGAATAAAGGCGCACTAGTGCGTGCCCTCTCTACCGACCAGCTGTGTCCAATTTTGACCGGGCATGTCCCCATTACCGATTACCTTTTTTCAGAGCATGCGAGGCGGAGGTTTCAACCGAAAAGTAAACATAAAAATAAACATAAATCAATGATAAACATGATAAATACACATAAGTCATGAAAAGGTATTTTTATCAAGCCAAACCTGGACGACGACGACGACGACGATGGCGATGACGGTAACGACGGCGACTCTCCGCGCTTGGCAGCGTACGAGTCGCTGCTGAGCTGATAATTGCTCGCGCGTCGCCTGTCCATCCTGAACGAAGGGAAACGCTCGCGGTAACAACGGCTCGCACTGTGCCAGAGCTTACGCACGTAACCGGTACCGTGGACGTGGACGACACGGAGGGCCGCGCCGAGCTCGTGAATCGCCTCCCGCAGGTAACCGAGAACGTGATACGCGTGCGGCGACAGCAGACTGTCGTTGACGAGCAGGCGTTGTATATCAGCACGCACCCACACGTCACACTCAACACCACGGCGCCGCGACTACCGAGATCCCACATAGTACTGCCTCTAAGCGGATAACCTCACCGCAGCCGTCGGCTTCCGCAGCTTCGATGATACTGACGTTTACGTGTATGGTACTGGGGACATGCAGGCGTTTTGCTGTGTCTGACCTCGACCATCGAATAAATAAAAAAAATGACAGTTTTTGACTAATTTTTTTTTTCGAATATGGCAATCAAATTGTAACAAACCATTTAGCGCTCGGATTATTCCTTACAAAAGGATTTTGAACGAAATACGGACTATTTAGGCGACCGACAATTCCTAACCTCACTCTTAAGAATACGCGTGGATGGTGACGTGCGGCAAGAAATGCGAAAAAAAATATATTTAACTATTGTGCTTACTCTGCACGTTATAATTATTTTGTACTGCACGAATTCCTGAATTTTTCCACTGCACTAATGAACGTGTTGTTGAATCAGCAGCCTCGTAAACAACGTTTCACGTCAAAAAAGTCGGTAGAGGGAACATGGTCGGCCATGGGGACATTTACCTTAAACGACGGTCTGAGACCTGATCCACCCAAAATTTTATTTATTTATTTATTTATTCGGGAGCACTCTACACTCCCGATTTTAATCTATGCCGGGACTTTTGCCGTGGACATCAGTGATGCGAGTCGCTCGGATGGGCACCGAGCGGCGGCAGAGCCGTGTGACCGAACCGCCCCGGCGCACGGGCGGACGCCTCCACGTGGCTCCCCGCGGTAACGGCAACACTAAGCCGGCCAAGTTCCGTTTCCCCAAGTTGGGGACTCTGCTTAAATAATTTTTCCAGCCCGTACGCAGGAATCTCGCGGCAGATCAGTCAGATGGGTTTCCCTCCTGCGGGAGGACTTGCCAAGAGTGCTAGATAGGCCAGTTACTATAAGATAGGTGATAATAAAGAACGAAAGTGCTAGATCTTGTATCCTTGTTATTGGGTAACCCGTTGCGCAGATGAGCGATCCAATAGTCAACCTGCAGGGTCGCTCGAGCCGGGACCCGTTGTTATCAGGAACCGCACTGCCCCGAAGCGGTAAGACGCGCCAAAAGGACGTGATGCAAATAGCCAAATGCCTCGTCATCTAATTAATGACGCGCATGAATGGATTAACGAGATTCCCACTGTCCCTATCTACTATCTAGCGAAACCACTGCCAAGGGAACGGGCTTGGAAAAATTAACGGGGAAAGAAGACCCTGTTGAGCTCTGCGGCTCACCAAAGGAGCATTCGTTTCCGGTCTTTGGTCGAAGTAACAGCGTCCTCGTATATGAGACGTGCCGGTAGAATAATCTAGAAAAGCGAATCGTAACGTGTGGTAAAAGCAGACTGTATTCCCTTATTTCACTATTGTAGTGAACTCGTATATCTGCGAAGTGGCGAGCAGATCATTTCTGCGAAAGATACCTAGATTTGATTGAGATACGCCACGGGACTATACCGGCCAGGCGAACGACCATTACCGCTGCGTGTGAACGCATGAAGGAAGGGCCGCCATTACAGTATTGTAATATCTCACGAAGGAACAGCAGCCATTGAAAGACTTGAGATGCTTGATGGCCTACCAAAAAGGGAAAGAGAGATTCTTGTATTAAAAATCTATCATGCAAGCAGAGATTTCTCCAGTAAAGAGGTAAATCTTAGATTTCTGACAACCACAGATCCTTTTCGGGTTTTGAGAGTCACTTGTACAATCGAGTGTTGTGGCGGATTAATATTCCCGTTTCCTTATTGCGATCTTGATTACAGATTTCTGGAGAGATTACGCGAGGCTAACGTCCTCAGAGAGAAAACCAATAGTCGTGACATCACATTTAACGATTTAATAGATTCGAATCTGAGCTCAGTATAACTTTCTTTAATTGTATTTTTAAGGTTACAACCGGTATATAATTATTCCTTTTCTTTAAAGTTCAATTATTTAATTCAAGTCGATAAATACTTATTGTAATTTTGCCCGAGAAAACAATCTTTTTCTTAATTATACTTGCGTTACTTATATTTCATACTTGCGTTACTCATATTACAATATTCATTGCGTTCAACATTATTTCACGTTAACTTTAACTAAAGATTCCTTCGCACGTTCACTTATTTCACAATGTCTACTGTAAATACAATCGGATTCATTTTGAACGATGCAAGGCTGCGGCGATTAACGATATATTATTCGTATAGATTGATACGTCTTTTCTTATCGAATAGGATACCTGCTGACTAAACGGTGACATATAATTTGGTATATTACTTCTTTCGCATTTTCGATTATCATCTTAGTTCATTTATTTTGCAAAGATTAGCTACATTCAAAGCTATTGGCTATTCGAACGAGAATGAAATTACGTTACGAAGGAAAATACGACGTATCAATCTATCTCTTATATGTACTTGAATTTTCTATGAATTATGCTTATCTATTTATGTGTGATTATTTATTTTATTCTCTATGTGATCTGTTTCATACAAAGGGCCAACTATCCGAATCTATTATGATGCAAGCTATGATCTGACAAACAATTATAACTAAAATTACATACAGTCCATAGAAATATTAAACGGACATCTCTTGTTGTGAAAGATCAGAATTTAGAATTCATTGAATGAGTTGAGTTGTATTTATTTATTCAAACTGAGAAAAGGACAATTTGTTTGGTACTATTGTTTCTCTTTACTTGCTTGGTGCGCAAGCTGACGCCCGTCGCTTAACGTTTGTAAAAGTTCGCTGTACCATTTGCTTTGTTACATTATATATTTCTTAGAGCACAATAAGACAATTATTAGTTGCGGCTCCCTCACTCCTAAGTTTTAATCTCACACGAAGGTAAGCATTCTTCACTAATACGCTAACGCTGAGCTAACAATTTATTCTACAATAACTATTATGAATCTCATATATTTCTCTGAACTGCTCTGAACTCGCGCAATAGAACGAGTATGGAGAGCTAACAGTAATGATTATAGAATCTCACATGACTGAATGATGGAACTTCTCAGTAATTATTTCTTTTTTCCTATTTCTTTCAGACAGTATTGCTTACGATTTTAATCTTTAGATATTACTGTGTTTTTCAGTAGACATTACTTTTTTTTAAGCAAGCATCTGTGTATTGAGATTAAAAGTTGAGAATGAACGAAAATTCAAACTATTACTGTTTTTCGGCTCTCAGTGTGGAAAGTTGGAATTCCATGTCTGGGACTCTGTCTGATTGGGACTGTATCTGTATCCAACTGTGCGTGTCTAATAGGGACTGTGTCTGATCGCGGTAAATATCGTGTTCGATTGATAGTGTGTGCAATCAGGACAATCTCTTTTATAGTTGTTTTATTTTTTATGTTAAAATAGTTTCAAGACAATCTAAAATAAGTCACACTTACTATAATGTACTAGATTCGTGGAATTTTCCGATTTAGGTTCCAATCCATCAATACAATTTCTCCAGAGGCCTACATGTTTGTAGATCAATTTTCTACCAATTTTATTACCTCCCAATGGTAAACCTTGATTATTTGGCGATTTTAGTATGAACCAATGATCAGCTCCTATAGCCACTGACCATATGCATACTGAGAGTCCAACGAGAGCAGTGCAACCAAAAAGAATTCGTCTTTCAAAGATAACCTATTAAGAAATAGTAATATATTTTTATAACTTAACTTTCATTCTTACATAACTTTTATTTTTATAACTTAAATAAAGACAAAACCGAGAATGCCGAGATGTTTTTTATTAAAAAATCGGACAACACTATTAATATGCAAAATGACACGGAGAGTCTTAATGCTTTCTATGAACATATTATAAAGGAAACGTAATATCCCCTTCTCATCTACTTCCCTCTCTTTACTTCAGCAAAATTCGAAGCCACTGTTTATTGTTCTGTCCTTTCTTGTCAGTAGCAATTTCACCATCGCATGACAGGGACTCGTCCTTCTGATAGAATACGGACAACGGAAATGTAGTTAAACTGTCTTTTATTTCTTGTAATTAACACTCCAATATGTAAGTTTTTTTATTTATATAATGTGTCTGGACTTATTCTGCTTGTTGCGTCCTACAAAATCTGATGTTTAGTTTTTAGATTCGGCATATTTTGGCAACTATGTCCAACTAATTAATATTTGTGAGTTATACACGCTTGAAAAGGACCGAATTTTGCGGTCGAAACGTAGCGTCCTTTAAATAATAAAATTGCCAATTTGGTCGAACACAACTCCTGTGCTAATTCTTAAATAAAGATTAGTGAAAAGAGTGGCCGATTGATCACGTTGCAATTGGCGAATAACCTGCACTTGGACACTACATTTAAATACGTTGCAAATGGATACGTTAATGTTGGACACTGTTTAGTTGGATACAGTTCATTTAGACGTAATAATTTTGGACACCATTCACTTGGACACACGAAAGTAATACACGTCATTCGTTTGGACGTGAAAGAATGCACGCCCGAGCGCTGTAAGCACCAGTCGATATGGGGTGGACCTCACTTCACATGGAAAGTTGGAAACCTATGTGGACTGTATAATGATAAACCACGTTTCACACTGTAAGCATTGGGGGGCGGTGTGGGGCGGACCTCGTTTTGCATGGAAAGTTGGAAACTTATATGGAACCGTACAATGGCAGACCTCGTTTCGTACTATAAGCACCGGGTTGTGTGGAACTCGTTTTTTGAGTGCATTGTTTTGTGTCCAAATGAACAGCGTGCATTCTTTTGTATCTAAGTGAGCGACGTGCATTTCTTTCGTGTCCAAGTGAACGGTGTCCAAAATTATTGTGTCTAAGCGAACCGTATCCAATATTAACATGTCCATTTGCAACGTGTCTAAATGTACCGTGTCAAAGTAAACCTCTCCCGCATATGGCTATGTTGTAATTGCCAACGTGTTACGATTGACTACGTTACAATTGCCCTCTGGTTGTAATTAACCACGTTACGATTGCTGACATAGTAATTGACCATGCGTTGTAATACTGGTTTCAAAACATGTGGTAGGTGGGTTATATATTTTGATTCTCATTTTGTGTAACCTAAAAAGTATAATTTTAAGTTTAGAATCTTTATCTTATAAAAATGGAGGGGTTATATGCAGTTAAGAGGCCCAAAAAAAACGATTTTTTTTTAATTTATCCTGGAAAGGCATTTTAATTTAAAAACACAAAATTTTACACACTTATTGTAATCACTTTTAAGTATAATCTTACATTTTTTTGTTTAAAAATAATGATTTTTAAGGCCGCTATAGCCGACGCCGGGAGCATCTCTAAAAAAAGGTGTCTTGCGGTGACCACTCTATCTCTGGACTGAATCATCTGAAATAAAAAAACCAAAAAGATTTCGTTAATATAATATATTATCTAGTATTTAATCGAAGGAATAAGCAAAATATTAATTTTAACAAAAATGGCGGTTTCTTAAACAAAAAATTTCGATTTTTACTATAAATTTTGGGCTTAAATTGTTTATAAAATGGAAAATATTTATCGACGAGTAAAATCCTTCGATCAATTACTAAAAAATATATTTATAAAGCTTGTAAAAATTTGAGCCCGATCGGTTCAGCCGTTTCCGAGAAATCTTGGTCACCGACTTTGAAAACACAGTTTTGAGATAAACGCGTTTATCTCAACGAAAGAGCACTTTATACGTAGTAAAAAATTTTTTTTTAACTTACATTGAGTCGTCTATTCCAGGCCCGTACAGTAAGCCCTCTGATCCTTCGGCAGCTTCTAAAAGTTCAATTTGATGCTGTCTGCGGACCTGCTACCTGCTTTTAAACGCTCTGTGGCGTCTTTACGAATGTGCGTGTAACTTCGAGAATATTTGTCGGATCGACTTGAAATTTTCAGAGTATATACTTGAATACATGTACATTACAAAAATGCAATAAACCAAAATTCGAATTTTTGAAAATTCTAACTGCATATAACCCCTTGTTAAAGAACCCTCGAAATTAAAAATAAAATTGGAAAAAGCTGTGAAAGTCAGACACAGTTCTTTGTGCGTAATATCAGAATCACTGATTCATTACTTATGTTTTACATCAATCAATCTGTACGTTTCGGCTCAAGTTTGAGTCATCTTCAGCGGTATAATATTAAAAAATTAAAAAGTTTTCCGTTCCACGCACCGTGGTGAGTTTCATGATTGGAGATTTCAGAAACAAAATTGAAAAAACATACTTAGAAACTAAAAGATTTATATCTGTAAAAATAATTTCATTGTTATTATAGATATTGTTAAAAGATCTAAGGTAACTCACCAAGTAGTCTAGAGAACGAAAACATCGAAACAAGTCGAACAAAGCAGATATAAAATTACGGTATGGTATAAGGGAGTAGGCAGGCAAGTCCGAGGGCCCTGAGAAGGCAGCCCCTCCATCGGACTCGGGTGCGGTGGGCTAATAACCCGTCCATCTTAAAAAACACTATTACTGAAACCGACACAGAGATTAGCCGGACCCCACAAATGGAGATGACCTTTGGCATGAAATCCAGGACCAGATTCGGAACATGGAACATTAGGACAATGCTAGAAACTTCACGCCTGGCACAAGTCATTCACGAAATGGATAGATATAGGCTCCAGGTGCTCGGTCTATGCGAGACAAGATGGCCCAAGCAGGGCGAACACATCACCTCGGACGGGCACATGCTTCTCTTCTCCGGCAAACCAACAAATGAACTCCGCGCCTCAAGCGTGGGTATTCTATTTAACAGAAACACAAGGAGGGGACTTATAAACTGGAAACCGGTGACAGACGGAATAATCTGGGTTAGACTAAGGAGTAAAGTCACGAACATAACCTTTATCCAATGTTACGTCCCTACTGAGGTCTCAGACGAAGAATCTAAAAATGTATTTTACGAACAGCTAACCGCAACCATACGGGATCTTCGAAAGTCCGACATTGTAGTGCTCATGGGTGACTTTAACGCCAAAGTCGGCCAAAACAATAGCGGACTGGAGCATGTCATGGGCGCCCACGCGCTAGGACAAATGAACAATAATGGTGAGTTCCTCATCGAATTCTGATCGACCCAGGGTCTAATAATCAGGGGATCGATATTCCCACACAAGGACATCCACAAAGCAACGTGGATTTCCCCGGATAATCGGACGATGAATCAGATTGACCATATCATGATCAGCAAAATGTGAAGGGGTTCTCTTCTGGATGTAAGAGCAAAACGAGGCGCCGATGTAGCTAGTGATCACCACTTGCTTACCGGCATAATGCGCATAAAAGTAGCAAAGTATTGTACAAAGCAAAAACGAATATACACAAGCGGAAACATTTCGCGACTGAAAAACTTAAGGATCCCAAGTATAATGATGCCTTCGTCAGTAAAGTACAGAGTACGATCTCGGAGGCAGACTTGCAGCATTGCGACGGCAGAAAGAGATGGGACGTAGTAAAGCGTGCCATCCTTGACTCACAAGGGAACGGTCGGAAGTGTCCCTACCCGATTTGGATGCGCTTTGGATATGTTGTTGAGCATCAAAAAATATTAGACACGTATTTTTTTTGCAGCGTATCTCGACGTTTAGGGGTTGAAACAACCCCTTAAAAATAACGACCGATTTGGATGCGCTTTGGATATGTTGTAGAGCATCAAAGAACATTAGACACGTGTTTTTTTTAGCTGCGTATCTCGACGTTTAGGGGTTGAAACAACCCCTTGAAAATAACGGATTTTATAGTTTTTAGCAAATATCTTTGAAAATATAAGGCGTAACGACAAAACATTTGTACGAAATATTTATGGCTTTTTGTGCTCTTTACAATGGCGTAATCAGATTTTTCAAATTTGTCATATTTTTTAATTTAACCCCACTCTCACCTATTATTTTTGCCAAATATAACAATTTTTCCAAAAGAGCGTCAAATGCTAAATACACACATGTGTATTTTTATTATGATACCATTATTAGATTTTTGGCAAGACGAGATGATATGTGGTATAGGCGTCGCGCTGTAGGTAGGTGTTGCGTTATTTCTGTTCAGTTGCGCCGTATGCTTAAAAATTTCCCTTGTCAACTCCGGGATGACCGAAAGCGTTGATGCAAAGGCCAGCGCAAGGCACTGACAGCGAGAGGTTAACGCTATTTCGAGAGTCCTAGACTAGCAACGGAATGTCGACTCCGACATTATAAATACCGCCGAATTGTAAAATCGGCTCTTAAATTTGCGTTGGAAAAATTGTTATATTTGACAAAAATAATAGGTGGGGGTGGGGTTAAATTAAAAAATGTGACAAATTTGGAAAATCTGATTACGCCATTGTAAAGAACACAAAAGCACGATCCCCCGACTATTAGATCCTGGGTCGACCAGAATTCGGTGAGGAGCTCACCATTATTGTTCATTTGTCCTAGCGCGTGGGCGCCCATGACATGCTCCAGCCCGCTATTGTTTTGGCCGACTTTGGCGTTAAAGTCACCCATGAGCACTACAATGTCGGACTTTCGAAGATCTTTTATGGTTGCGGTTAGCTGTTTGTAAAATACATTTTTAGATTCTTCGTACAAATGTTTTGTCGTTACGCCTTATATTTTCGAAAATATTCGCTAAAAACTATAAAATCCGTTATTTTTAAAGGGTTGTTTCAACCCCTAAACGTCGAGATACGCAGCTAAAAAAATCACGTGTTTAATGTTTTTTTATGCTCTACAACATATCCAAAGCGCATCCAAATCGGTCGTTATTTTCAAGGGGTTGTTTCAACCCTTAAACGTCGAGATACGCAGCTAAAAAAAAACACGTGTCTAATGTTTTTTGATGCTCTACATCATATCCAAAGCGCATCCAAATTGGTCGTTATTTTTAAGGGGTTGTTTCAACCCCTAAACGTCGAAATAAGATGCAAAAAAATACGTGTTTAATATTTTTTGATGCTCAACAACATATCCAAAGCGCATCCAAATCGGGTAGGGACACTTCCGACCGTTCCCTTGGAGAGCGTCATCGGGTTCAAAGAACTAAATAAAGCCGTGTGGCTAACGTCGGAAACATGGAACCTGATCAACCGGAGAAGGGAACAGAAACAACAAATACTCAATGCCAAAACATTAGACGAGAAAGTCAACGCTAGTAGGAGCTACATGCAGCTTAATAAGCAAGTAAAACGTAGCGCCAGAAATGACAAAAGAAAATGGGCGGAGAGCCTAGCAGACAAGGCGCAGATTGCTGCCAAGTCGAATAAACCTCGGGAATTATAAACAAAACAATTTCCGTCGCCAGCAAATAATTCAAAATAAGTCGTTTTATTTTCGACCTAACTGGCCAATTGAAACAAGATTGCACGACGTTTCGACCGAATTCCGGTCCTTATCAAGTGCTTTAATTTAAGTTACACCGATCCGCATGACAAATTTAATTGCATCGTTGACGTGGTGTCCTGACAACGTCAAGACAAACGCAA
>NW_020209895.1:14521-45033 GCF_003070985.1 Temnothorax curvispinosus
AATTGCATCGTTGACGTGGTGTCCTGACAACGTCAAGACAAACGCAAAACTAAACAAAAGAGAAAATAATACATTTAACAATAGAAAAACTATACAAAATCGTTACAATATCACGCTGGTCAAAAACAATAAAATTAATTAACACTGTAAAAATTGGTTACAATTCTTATGCGTTCCAAAACAAACGGTGAAATCAAAACGTCACCAGCCATATCAAGGCACAACGTCCGAACAGTAAGACAGTCAAAGTCGAAATGAGTTGTCAAACGTGATCCGCGGATAGCAAACGGCGCTCTGGTGGAGAAACGAGCAGAACCGAATATACAGGGCCGACTAAGTAATACCAATGACACGGTTATAAATAGATGGCAGGCTCTCAGTATCGTTTTGTAAATTGATTGTGCAATCATGTTTTTTAATGAAAAACATTTCCGATATTTCTTTTTTTTTGAAATGTTTTTCTTTGTATAAAATTTTTGAATGTTGCCACTTGAAATCATGATTGTGTGTAAGACGGTGTTTGCTCACAACAGAGTGATTATCTACATTTTTCCTGATATCACATCGATGTTCTTTGATGCGTGTTTCTAAGTGCCTTTTTGTCTGGCCAATATATACCGCATCACAATTTGCACAATCAATCTTATAAACTAACTCAGTCTGACTGAGACTCGGCAACGCGTCCTTACCCTTCCTAATGACACAATCCAATCTCTTCGGGATGGTGTGAAGAACTCTAAAGTTCATGTCTCGCATTGTAACGGCTAACATTCTCGCTAAGGCCCTTTATGTAAGGTACAGTAATGCACCTTCGAGGATCTTGGGCCACTTCGCTACTGACAGGATCATTGTTGTTACGATTTCGCAATTCGCCAAGTCGGACATTGACATATTTATCAACAATTTTCTTCGGGTAACAATTATTAATAAGAATCTTTTTTATTTCACTAATATTAGAATTGTGAAACCGCGCGTCGGACAAAAGAATCGCCCAATCAACCAAATTCCTTACGATGTTAATTTTGTATTTCATAGGATGGTTTGAAAAATAATTTATGTACCGGCCCGAGAAAGTTGGTTTACGGAACCAATTCGTGAGCAATGAGCCTCCCTCGCGGATGACCGTGGTATCAAGGAGACACAATTTACCATTGCTTTCCATTTCATAAGTGAATTTTAATCTATCGTGGTAATTGTTGAAACTGTCTAATAATTCACCAATACCCGACTCGGGAACAACCGCGAAAATATCATCCACATATCGTTTGAAAAAGGATATCTTGAAACTGAGCCGCTGTATACAATGCTTTTCTAAATCCTCCATGACCATGTCAGCCAAGATAGGAGAGAGGGGAGACCCCATCGGGCTTCCAAAGATCTGTTCATAAAATTGGCCGTTGAACATAAAACTAGTAGAACTAAGGATCAAGTCTACAACACTCAAGAATTGTGGAAGGCTGAGATCAGTTTTTGTAGTGATGTAATTCCATCTCTCTTCAATCGCTCTCAAAACAAGATCTTTAGGTACGTTAGTGAAAAGAGAAGTGACATTTAACGAAATTAAAACGTCACCGTCTCTCACTGTCACTCCTCTAATCAATTCTACAAAGGACCAACCATCCTTAACATATGATTCAGGTTTAGGAACAGATTTTTTTTAAATATTTTGCAAACGACTGGCGATATTATAGAGCGGACTGCCTAAAGTGGAAACAATTATACGTAATGGTGAGCCAATTTTATGAATCTTCGGGAGCCCGTAACAGCGCGGGAGATTCCCATTAGTGCAATTCAGATGTCTAAAAACTTGCTCATTGATGATGCCCATGTTAAACCAAGACTTTGCCACTTTGTTGATTTTCGATGTTATTTTTCTTATAGGATTGCTTTTCAATTTTTTGTACGTGGAACTGTCACTAAGTAAGTCAGTCATCTTATTAACATACGTACTTTTTTCCATGATCACGGTAACTTGGCCCTTGTCTGTTTTTGTAACAAACACATCATCGTTGTTGCGGAGGAACCTTTTACAAAATCTAAACTCTTGCAAAATAAACCTCCCTATACAACTTGTATGCTTATTAGTCCGCAAGAATTTAAACAACACTTTCGAAATACGGTTGCGCGCTTCGTCAACAATATCGTCAGCAATCTGGTAAACATTAAATTCGAAATTTTTAATTACGTCAACCACCGAATCTATGCGATCTCTCCTGTCATTGTTGTCAACTGGTAGAGCGAATCTATCGCCAAGACTAAGAAACCTCAGTACTCTGTCTGGGATTTGTTTGCTGCTAATATTAATAATCCATTTGTTGTGATCAAAGTTCATTAACGAATTAATAACTGGGTTTTGCGCAGCTATAACTGAGTTAAATTTATTAATAAGTTTTCTTTGTATTTTTTGGTCATATGTATGTAAATAATCGTTGTTAGCATAGAAAAAGTTGTTGACAACATGACCAGGTAAGAGCGCACGAAGTTGGTTCTCTATTCTAATAATCTTGGAACGAATAAAACATAAATTAACATTAGTATCATTAATTTCAAAATTGAGGAATTTTGTCTGTATGCGCCTCTTGAAAAGAGTAAACTCGTGTTTTACCCTATTACTATGCAATTCGATATTCAACTGCAGCCGGTGTAAGTGTGGAGGTAAGACATCAAATCTTCGACAGCGAAGCAAAAATCAATTTACAAAACGATACTGAGAGCCTGCCATCTATTTATAACCGTGTCATTGGTATTACTTAGTCGGCCCTGTATATTCGGTTCTGCTTGTTTTTCCACCAGAGTGCCGTTTGCTATCCGCGGATCACGTTTGACAACTCATTTCGACTTTGACTGTCTTACTGTTCGGACGTTGTGCCTCGATATGGCTGGTGACGTTTTGATTTCACCGTTTGTTTTGGAACGCATAAGAATTGTAAGCTTTTAACTGATTTTTACAGTGTAATTTTATTTTTTTTTACCAGCGCGATATTGTAACGATTTTGTATAGTTTTTCTATTGTTAAATGTATTATTTTCTCTTTTGTTTAGTTTTGCGTTTGTCTTGACGTTGTCAGGACACCACGTCAACGATGCAATTAAATTTGTCATGCGGATCGGTGTAACTTAAATTAAAGCACTTGATAAGGACCGGAATTCGGTCGAAACGTCGTGCAATCTTGTTTCAATTGGCCAGTTGGGTCGAAAATAAAACGACTTACTCGGGAATTATACACTATCACGCGAACACTAGCGAATAAGAATAGCATTCGCAGCTATCCGGTAAGAAATTAAAACGGACAGCTTCTTACTACAGCTGCAGAACAACTGGGTCGATGGAGTGAGCACTTTAAGGAACTACTGAAAATGCAGCCACAGAACAGCCCGACGAGACCTCCCCAATATAACGTCACAGACGAGAGGACGCTCCCCAGTTTGAGTGACGACCCTCCTACCCTTGCGGAAATAAAGAAAGCCATCCGCAACTTGAAGAACAATAAAGCCGCTGGCGTCGACGGTATCCCGCCCGAGCTGCTTAAAGCCGATATAAATTTGACGGCCAACTTGTATCAGCCAATCATAAAGGACATGTGGGAGAACGAGGAGCTGCCAGATGGCTGGGACACCGGATTAATAGTAAAACTGCCGAAGAAGAGTGACTTAAAGAACTGCGAGAATTGGCGTGGTATCACACTTCTGAATTGCTCGGCCAAAATACTGGCCCAAATCGTATACACGCGCATGGCGGAGGCGATCGAACCGTCCCTACGTAAGGAGCAAGCTGGCTTTTGACCCAACAGATCATGTATTGATCATGCCAACACAACACAAATCATAATACAGCAAAGCGTAGAATGGAATACCAAACTATATCTGGTATTCGTCGACTTCAAAAGAGCATTCGACAGTATTGATCACGAGGCCTTATGGAGAATACTAAAACTGAAGAGTGTGAATGAGAAGATGATTAAAATAATCAAACTATTGTACGTTAATGCCACCTGCAGAGTACTATACTATGGCTCACTGAGTAAAGATATTCGCTTAAAGACAGGAGTCAAACAAGGATGCGTGCTTTCGCCACTGCTTTTTAACATAGTTCTGGACTATGTTTTAACAGAAGCAGACTTATCCGTGGGTGGAATAACATGGGACCTTCAGAACAGACGCCGTCTGGGTGACTTGGACTATGCCGACGACATCGTGATATTGACCCATACCTTTACTGACATGAAAAACACACTGCAACGGCTGATAGACAAGGCACTGTCAGTTAGCCTGGCAATTAATGTTTACAAGACCAAAGAGATGCGTATTGGTACAAATAATAAATCGGAACAACCTCTATATATTGTACAAGGGGAGGAAATTGAGCGGGTAAAATCTTTCTGCTGTCTTGACTGTACGGTAACCACGGAATGCGGTACAGAGGAAGATGTGTCATGTAAAATCAGGAAGGCTCAACAGGCTTTCGCCTTGCTAAAGAACATCTGGTCATCAAACCAACTTAACAGGAATACCAAATTGCGTATCTTCAACTCCAATGTCAAACCAGTACTGCTGTATGGATGCGAAACATGGCGTCTCACGAAAGGCATTGTCCACACATTACAGGTCTTCATAAACAAATGCTTACGCAGAATTTGTAAGATTTTCTGGCCCAACACCATAAGCAATGACCGACTATGGGATCTATGCGGGCAGGTCCCAATACAGCAAGAAATAAAGAAGCGTAAATGGATGTAGATCGGCCACACACTCAGGAAAGCGCCACACGACATAACTAGGGGAGCATTGAAATGGAACCCGCAAGGTACGCAAAAGCGCGGACGCCCAAAAACAACCTGGAAGCGCACCGTTATCAAAAAAGCCGAAACGCAAGGAAAAACCTGGAATGAAGTGTTGTGAGGCGGAAGTCGCCGTGCCCGAATTGCGACACATAGCTGTCAGCGCACATCCCAAATATTGCCAAACTCACCTGAGGTGGCATTCCGGGTGTTGCAAGCGGCTTCCAGGTCGCTCACCCGGAAGCAAAAGCGCTGACAGCTAAGTCAGCATCGCGGAAGTAATACGCGAAAAGATAAAAAGCCCGCCTTTCCAAGAAGCGGCGGGCAGTCTAGAACGTAAGGCTAATCGCGCACGACCAACGTAACCTATCCTATTGTGAACGCCCGCGAGTCAGGGCAACGAAATCAACGAAACTAGTGTATCAAGTTAAAAAGGTCTTTTATTAAAATATCGTTGGACAAAAACTCTGGCAACGTTATTCTTCCTTCCTCCCGGCGGATCCAAAAGAACTCAGTGCCGACCCCTCGAATCAGAGGTACGGCACAACAGAAGTGAAAGCACTGGCGGCAAATCGGGTCCGTTGGCGAAGCTTTGCGAAAGCCCTATGCTCCTCATAGGAGTTACAGGAACACTATTATATATATATATATATAAGGGAGTAGTGTGGTCTAATGGTAGAGCGCCAGACTCGTAATCTGTGGAACCGGGTTTGAGTCCATTAGAGCCATGTAGCATGGAATTAATTTTCCGAAAAAAAAGCTGCACTCTCTCGCACACAAGAAGACAATTCCCGTGCGGAGAAAACTGGGCTTCGTCTTTCAGAAGAGACGTTAAGCAATTGGTTCAGAATGGTCCCCAAGGTTAGGGGTTGCGACGATAGGCTAGTTCTCTATTTTGCGTAAAAACCGAAAAAATTACTAAAAAACTTAGAAGTGAAAACTGGGCATCGGACAACGAAGGACGTTCTAAAACTATGGGATGATTATCGCTGTTTCCCTTAAATAAGATAGCGATTCAATAAAAACATCAAAGAATTTCAAATAATTAAATATAAAATTATGGTATGGTATGGTAACAATGAAATTATTTTTACAGATATGGATCTTTTAGTCTCTAAGTATGTTTTTTCAATTTCGTTTCTGAAATCTCCAATCATGAAACTCACCACGGTGGAACGGAGAACTTTTTAATTTTTTAATATTATACCGCTGAAGATGATTCAAACTTGAGCCGAAACGTACGGATTGATTGATGTAAAACATAAGTAATAAATCAGTGATTCTGATATTACGCACAAAGAACCGCGTGTGACTCTCACAGCCTTGTCTTATATTTTGTTATAAATACACTCATTCAAAGTATTTTTATATAAAAATTAAAATTTGAAGAACAAAAATCGTTGCTGTGTTCTTGTTCGGCGTATCGCCTTGTATATAGTTGTAAATAAGCGTTACAAAATTGTCACTAGTTTAGTTATTGTTTCTTTGCAATTTTGCGTGAAACGTCGGCGGATCGCGAGCAGTAGAATTATGCGACTCACCATACGAAGGGATCTTGAGGAGCGCCGGCCGCATGATCACGACTTCTCGCCTACGCTCGCTACTGCTTTTGCTCTCGCTTGCTTGTACGTGCCTGCCTTGCTTTACGTTTTGCATGCGGAATCAGACGAGGACACCTGAGCGGCCACGAGGCCCGGACAGGACGAAGTCCGGCGGAGCCAAGGCGACCGGCGCATCCCGGTGAGTCGCTTTTCGCTTTCCGACTGATTTGCTGCATACGCATCTTGCATTCATTTATCATTAGTCGTGAAGGGATTTTAACTACCCCCCCCTTATGGTCCTGGAGCAAACGCGCTAATTTCGCAAATCTCGCCTCCGGGGCGAAACAATCCCCGTTCATTGCCTTCGAGCCGGATTTTCGCATTAGAAAATTACCCCCGAACTTTCGCTTATCTCGCTTTATTCGCTAATTTGCTAGTATTCGCTCATTCTTGTAGTCACGCATTGCAATAACACGTGGCGCGTGATAGTCTCTAGTCTCGCGCGATATCTCTCGCTTGCAATTCTTAATTCGCGACGAGAATACTCGCGTGAACTTCTCGCTTGTCGTAACCCGTGCCATTGTTGTTATCTGCATTAGTCGTAAATTCGCCAATTTGTTTGCTCTTGTAATCGTGAGGTGCAACAACGCACGGCGTGTTAATAGTCTCCAGTTTCGCGCGATATCTCTCGCTCGTAATTCTTAATTCGCGACGAGAATACTCGCGTGAATATCTCGCCTGTCGTAACACGTGCCGTCGCCGCTGTCCGCATTAATCGCGAATTGCAATAACGCGTGACGTGTTAATAATCTACGTTTCCGCGCGATATCTCTCGCTCGCAATTCTTAATTCGCGACGAGAATACTCGCGGGAATCTCTCGCTCGTCGTAACACGTGCCATCGCCGTTATCTGCACTAATCGTGAAATCCGCAATTGACGCGGTAATTACTAGAAATCAGTAATTATTAATATAGTAACCGAAATATTCCGATCTCGAATATGCTCGGGCAAGCCATACGTTTTCGTCTCGCTATCGGCGGCCTTGACGCGGTCACGGGCCGGCCGTGTGTATACACGTTGTTTTTCTATATAGACTCGCGCTCAATAATAACGCGCTATACTACTTCTCGTTGTTGCTGGGTCGACTTTCGGCACGACTCGAAATACATATTATTCCGATCGTTGGAATTCTTGTCAACATATTTGCCATCGATCGGGACTATTGTTGTCGGCGGGTTCCCGGTATAAAATATCTCCGCACACTGGCGTTCTTTCAAGTTGATCATTAGACGTTATAATTGCAATTATAATCGAGTCAAAAGAAGTTGTCGTACTTAATGCTTGTGTCGTGGATTATTGTTCGTGTCGTATATATCGCTCATGTCGTATATGCTGCTCGTGCCGTAACACCGCGCGCAACACACCTTGATCTAATCGTAACCCCATAGATATTGGGGTTACGATGGGGATATTGAGTGCATTTCTCGTTGTAACCGGGCACCTGTGATAACCTAATTGATAACCTTGATTATTGATACCACTATTTTCTTATTTCGTACATTCTCTGCAACCATCCTTGATATTTATCCTGTGTTTGATTCTCGTTTCCTTGCGCTTCTCGCGTCAATTATTGCATCATAGTTGAAGAATATTCTCTCGTGAATATTTCATCGAGTTTTCGCATAGGAATTCGAACCATTACTTCGATTGTTATTACTTCGAGCTTACGTGAATCCTCGACCTTGCGCGCGTGTTCCACGTTCCGATCATCATGACCCGAGGTCACGTAACTAAACGCGAGTTGTGTATACAGCAAATGAGGGAAATCCACGAGCTGTCGATGCTCGCCGCGGACAATGTTGCACAGAAGCCGAATTTCCTCGTTAGATATCCTACCGTAACTAGGTTGATCGATGAATTTGAGGCAGCCCACCTCAAAATAATTCAAAACGCCTCAGACGATGGGTTCACCGTTGAGAACGTGATTCGCAAGGAATTCGACACGATGCGCTTCGGAGTGATCGGGCGTTATGAGAAGTTCGTAGCGCCGACCGAGCGGCCGCCGCGGTCGCTCAGGCCCCGGTCCAAACGTCGTCTATCCGATTGCCCAAAATCTCACTTCCGGAATTCTCGGGAGATCTCGCGCTTTGGCCTTCGTTCATCGCGTTATTAAACGTTTCCATTCACGAGAACCGGAGTATCTCCTCCATAAAGAAGTATCAGTATTTGGTGGCCTCATTGAAAGGGGAAGCGCTTAACGTCGTCAAGAACCTCCCCCTCTCCGCCGATAACTACGCGATAGGGTAAAAGTTTACAATAACTTACACAGCTCGGATTACTTTGACCTTGACATAGTCAACATAGACTTGTCAAGGACATAATACTGAGTAACTTTTCCTTATAACTTAATCGGCGGTCGCTTTTTATTAAAAAGTTATTAACAAAAAAAAGTTTGGCGACCTCACCGATTTCAATGACCTTGATATATGTTGTCAAGGTCATGACCCCGAGTGACCTTTAGAAGGTTTTAGCCGTTGCTCGTTATTCGTTAAAAAGTTATTAACAAAAAAAGTTTGGAAAATACGTAGGTTAGATGACGCGCTTTACAAGTATTTAACTGTTTAAAGCGCGTCACTAATCTACATAGGTTAGATGACGCGCTTTAACAGTATTTAATTGTTTAAAGCGCGTCAACTAACCCATGCGTAAACTATTTCAGGGCTACCGTACCTCTCCCAAAAGCAGGGGGGTGTGGGTGAACCTCGGTTCGCGTGAAAAGTATATGCGTGAACCATTTCGGGGCTACCGCACCTCCCCCGAAAGCGGGGGGGAGGTTGAACCTCGGTTCGCGTGTAAAGTGTATGCGTGAACTATTTCGGAGCTACCGCACCTCCCCCGAAAGCAGGGGGGTTGTGGGTAAACCTCGGTTCGCGTGAAAAGTGTATGCGTAAACTATTTCGACATATATATTAGTCCGTTATGCCTTCCAATACTCAAAATAGCTGCTATATTTTTCAAACTTTTTTTGTTTATAACTTTTTAATAAGCAGCGACCGCCGACTAAGTTATAAGGAAAAGTTACTCAGTATTATGTTCTTGACAACATATGTCAAGGTCAAAGTAATCCGAGCTGTGTAAGTTATTGTAAACTTTTACCCGCGATAGCTTACGACGCTTTAATTGCGCGATATCAGAACAGACGAGTTTTAACGGATTACCACGTGGATTTGATGCTGAACACCAAGCCGTTAAAAACGTCAGCCGCCCCTCTGCGTACGCTGTTGGACACATTTACCGAGAATACGGGGGCATTGAACCTGTTAGGGTTTCCCACGGACTCTTGGGACTACCTACTACTCAAATTCCTGCTAAAAAAACTACCTCGTTCGCTTCGCGAGAAATTTGAATCCGAACACCGGGCAGAGGAAATACCAAAGTATGCGCAACTTACAAAGTTTCTCTCAGATCACTGCCGGGTCCTCGCGTCCGTGTCGGGCCCCTCGAACATGTTGCTCAAATCGCAGTCGTCTTCGCCGAAAAATTCCGCGTCGGCTTCGTCGCTTGCAACTCGAACTGCCGAGTGTCCGGTGTGGAAGGAATAACATCTCTTTTCAATTCTTCACTTCTTTTTTCCCTCGATTCCTGAAATTGTCTCCGGGGGAAAGGTACTCAACGGCGAAAACTGCGAATTTATGCTTTAACTGCCTTCGCGCGGGTCATGGCATTAACAATTGCACATCGACGAAGACGTGTCGGTCGTGCCAAGCCAAGCATCATACGTTGTTGCACTTCGAACGGAATTCGGGTTCAGCGAGTATCTTCGCGGATACCGGAACCTCCTCCGAATCGGCAGTCGACAGGAGTTCGTCGCCGCAAAATAATGAGCCCCTCGTCACCATGACTAGCGTTGCGAAATCGAGTTCGACCGTATTACTGTCAACGGTGCAAGCTGAAGCTCTCGACGTCCACGGGAATCCCTTCCCTGTTCGCATTCTTTTAGATAGTGCTAGTCAACTGAACTTTATTTCGAAAAACTGCATGCAAAAGGGTGGTTTCGGACAAACCAAGTGTCGTACCATAATTTTAGCGGTGAATGATACTAAGACAGCGGCCACCCGGGGTAACACCTCAGTCGTAATTCAAGCACAGGGCAACAGCAACACGCGCATTCCAATAGAGGCTACGGTATTTCCACGCATCTCCGCCCAGTTACCTGGTAGTCAGGTTGAACCCAGGGCGTGGAAACATCTACAGAGTGTGACAGGAAAATTAAAACCCTTTCCTCGACATCGACACTCGATGTTTAAATCCTTTCCCTCGACATCGATGCTAGATGTAACAATCGATCCGACAAAATTTATGAAATACCGACTGTACATTCTCTGTTGCCCGCGCGGCACGAGCGCCGCCCTGTAAACCGTCGAGACCGTTCATGTCTTGTTATGAATAAATTTCGTTATGTATGTTAATTTATTATGTACGCGTTCCGTCAACCAGTTCTTATATGTTATTATCAAAGAGTCAATGACATTTCAACGGCTTGAGTCTCGTCTCAGTCGCTGATTGATTGTAAATTAAGTTGTTATATGTTATTGCTGAAAGTCGACGACATTCAGATAGCTTGAGTTTTGTTTCGGTTGTCGACTGCTGAATAATTGTAAATTAATTAAGCTATTAATTCTTAATAAAATTTTGTTCAAATCTAAGAAAGTGGTGGATTGTGTCAAGACTAAGATTGTTAAGTAAGACATTAAATCGTCAAAGCAAGCATTGGCACAATTACTGAATAATTAAATTAAAACAGAGAATTATCGTCAAATAAGCCCTAGCAAGACTAAACGTAGCTCAATATCGGCATCCGCATTCCGAGCTCAAGGCCGGCCGTAAAGTCAAGTGTAAATAAACAGGAAATACTTCATGCTTTCTTCGACTATTGCTTCTAAAGTTTTCCTTGTAGCGCTTCTGTATCTATTTACTGATCATCTATGTACCGAGTGATAGTAAATCGGAGATTCCGCTTATTTAATCGAATTGTGAATCTTGGCCCGATTATAAACGAACTTAACATTAAGTTATCGCGGTTAAGTAAATTACTTAAGATTTTAATTGAATTCCGATAACGTCTTGGCAAGACAAATCGTTGAGGATTATTAGTTCGGGAATTTTCTGTAAACATGTTTCGCCGCCTAAACGAACGACTAGAGCCGGCACAAAATTAATAGAGATAAACAATAAAAACCGTCAAACGATCAGAGTTCGCAAACGTCGCTCAACGAAACGTTTCCAAAGGGGGACGCGTTAAGTGGGAACATGCAGACCGACCTATTCTATTGCAAACCGCTGGGGGCGCGGGGATTATCTCGAAAATTATTGCTTGGAGCCAAGCAGCAAAGCAGGTTATTACAGAATGGAGTTATACCGGTAAACGAGAGGGGCTCAGTCGAAAGAGAATTTCGTATAGTACATTTCGGTGACGAAAATCGGTCAGTCAATCTGAACACTTGATCATCAGACGATTAGGAGCGAGGAAACAATTAAAAGTCAAGCTAGGTTAACAACTAATTGTGACAAAGATTGGTATGATGTAAAACGCGAACTCGTAAGTAAACCACCCGATAGATTTGCGGATTGGAAGATCGAGATTGACGAGTTATATTATCATAAGACCAGACTACGCGAAAATGCTGATTGATGACAAACATCCGTGGAAAAGAGTAGTCAGACCAGCTGAGGTTTGCGAGATTTTGCGGGAGAACCACGAAGCTCCACAGGCGGGGCACCTAGGTAAAGATGGCGCATACAATCGAATACGACAAAGTTATTGCTAACCAGGCATGTCGCAGGACGTAAAATCCTCGGGAACTGTGACGTGTGTATGAAGGTCGAGATTAATCGGGGGCCACTGTGTCTCGTTCATGAAGTTATAAGTCGCTTAATCTGGATTATAGTCGCTTAATTTGGGTCTTCCGATTTTGCGGCTTGTTCTGTTTTTGTCTGAGTGGGGTGGAGGGGCCTTTGGTGGCAAGACTTCTGCTCACATCGTGGGCGCAATCGTCGATCGATACGGTGGGGCCGTTAGGGTAGACCGGGGCACGTTGTCACGCGGGGCACGTTGTCACTTTGGCTTTATTTAAAAAATTAATAACCGGAGGGCAGCACCCGTCATTTCCAAAACGTGTTAGTGTATGCCTATCTTTGGTGTGTTTACAGTCTTGAGATTGCGCCAGCCGTGTTGACGTAAAATCAACTTGAAAGTTTTTTGCGACCGTAAGTAAAATTTTATTGTCTAATATTCAACGTACTGGACATGAAACTTATGTTTTTTCAGAATAGACCTTTATATTATCTTAAAGTATGTACTTTTACCTACCGCGTGCAGTACCTAACCTTACGAATATCTCAAACGTGTCGGACATGAGGCTGTTTGAAGTAAAAAAATGCCCTCGGGGCACGTTGTCACGAATTTGATGGGAATCTATTGCGAATCTTCGAATGACGCGTTAACGAGTAAAAATATTTTATGTTTAATCACCGACATGATTATAAAAAAAAAATGTGTATCAATAAGTTGCGCATTCGAGTGGAATTCTTGCCTATTTAGATTAAGACGAAAACTTCGTGCTTTTTGTACTTTTTTGAAATAAAATAAATGTTTCTGTGAAGGATTTTACTTTTTTACATTGCAACGCACTATAATATATTGATATTTACGTTGTATACAGTTTGGATTACATTTTGCATGCAATTACATTTGATGTGACAACGTGCCCCGGTCACGGGGCACGTTGTCACAAGCGACCTGTCGTTATTTATTGTTATGTAACAACTGTAGAGTAACAATCACACAAAATTCGATACTGTCCAATTGAAGCTGAGGGTTCACTCAAAATTTTGGCATATCAAAGTACTCTTAAATATTGAATGTAAAAAATACAAAAAATATTGAAAAAAATGTGTGACAACGTGCCCCGGTCTACCCTATACGTGGTTGTCGTGCGGGATCTCTATATGAAACTTGTCAAACTGTTCCTAGTGCGTAGCAAATCCGGTAGAACGCGTCAATGGGACAATAAAACCAATGATTGCCGCGTTCATAAAAGATCTGTCAAAACTTCAACTCGCATACCATACGGTACCACATGCCGATAGTAGAGTCACGCCGTTTTACTTGAATTACGCGCGAGAGGCAAACATAAAGCAACGGAGATGTTTCGTTGACGGTAATGAGGAGGTAACGGATGGCCTGGTCGAACATTGGATTAAAAAATTAAGTAAATTCGACGAATTACGACATCAGGTTGAAAATCAGTTGAAATCATACTCTGACAAATGTCTTGACTAGGCTAATTGTAACCGAACGAGACGGTTTGACGTAAATATCGGTGCGGAAGTTTAATATCCAAATAAAAAATTGAGTAATAAAGCTGGAGGGTACTCGGCTAAATCGGATCACCGGTATTTTGGCCCAGCATTTGTAAAGCGAATAATCGGGCCAATGACCGTCGAACTGGCAGACAAAGCTGATAAAATCGTCGGCAGGTGCTATGTAACGGGTTTGAAAGTTCCTCGTCGGAGTTTACGTAACTCTTGAAATTTTATAGACAATTTGACCAAACTTATCTGTAAATAACAAAGGCATCACGGATGGCGGAGGGGACAAGACTACGCTGGAAGAGTTGCTTCAACGGAAATTGAAGATGGAGGAGCAGGTCAAGGTCCTCCTAACCAAACGCGAATCTCAGCGGAACAAGGCATTGTTGCAGGAAGCTTTGACCAAACGGGACAACGAACACGAAAAATTTTCAGACGCCTCGTGTGACATCACCTCAGGAGCTGCGTGACGATCCACGCACTCGTGTAACGTGCCGGGGACTTTCACGGTAGGCAGTCATGACGAGCCACTCCCAGAGGAGGAGGTCGGGGAAGCTACATTAACAACGAGCCCTGAAGTTCTATAACTTGCGGTCGCTTAATTTAGATCTTGCTCTGATTTTGCGGTTTATTACTCGGGAAAATCCGGGCTCTTCCTTCCCCTCGCCTCAAATTGACAAAACCAACCAGGATTTCTGCTGCCAAAGTCTATGCGGAAAACGTGAAACGCAACCGCATCCTCAGCAGAGATCACCCCTTGCAAATGTCGTCAACATGGGCGTCGAAGGCAACCGACGACCCTAAAACATTGGTCGCCCTTTCGATAGCTGTAATGCCATTACCGCTAGCAAAAATGTCATCCTTCGACGAAGTACTGAGGGAACTCGGCGTTTCGGAATCTCCCAGTGCCGCGAGCGGGAAAACGCCATTGTGCTCCGCCAATTACAGAATAATCGGTGAGAGTATGCTTATGGACCTCATTAAACGGGCCAAGCTTCTTGTTGAGCGCATGCAGTCAACCAAATTGGATCGTGACATCCAAACCTTTGTCACCTCCGTGGGCGGGGAGTGCGTCGCTTGCTGTCGATGAGTGAAGATCTTGCTCTCACTCGTTGACGAATTGTTGTGCCTTGTCGCCCCGGATTGCCGGGTTTGTGGCGCCGACGGATTTGATACTGACGACTGCATCTACCCACATGGGATGGAACATGAGCTTGCGCTCAACCGATGTCCAGGATGTGCTGTAAGCTTGTCTCTCTATTGCCCGGAATGTCCGGACTGCAACGTACGCGGAGACATTGTCGACTGGCTGAGACTTAACTATGCAACTGGGCCTACAGCATTGGTACCCAAAGACCACTAATATTTGATCAGCAAAGGCGCAAAGGCCCTGAAAAGGAAGGTCAAAGCAAAGTTGTATGACCCTACGGACTACCCAAACCGCGTACGCGCATTCCTGATCCGGAAGAATGCACTTTTCTCTGCACCGCTTGTCGCCAATCCCGCTGCATCATCAGCAAAGGAATTGTCAGTGGAAAGGAACCTCTTTGCGATCCAAGCGGTATGATCATCACGCAACAAGAAAACTCTGGACGAGATCATGCGGGAGAGGTCAGAGATGCGAGATGGGGAAGAAATTCGCGTCATGGTACTTACGAATTATAAGAAAAGGATGTAGGCCGCCCTTCTCACGATAATTTTGACGACTAACGCTAAACATTTTGCTTTAAATATTTTGTCAATTATTATCAAATTAAATTTAAGCGAAGGCCGTCGACATAAATATACGATAGTTAAATAAGTTTTCCGCTTAAGTTTCGTTACGTAGCTTATCTCACCTAGTAAATAAGCATTTCTTGCTATAAAATCTAAGTTACCCTCGACTCCAAAATACATTCGTCGCCAAAGTATTAAATGTATCACTTCCAGCTTTACCTACCAGCATTCCTTCCTCAAATTGTCGAAGTCAATGAGAAATGTCATACCCACAATTTGTTGGTGGAAGAGAGATTTTCAGGTGACTATGAGTTGAGCAGCAGAACGAAAACACACAGCTCGCACGAAATCCTCCGAACATCTTGTTTACGATGTCAAGGTTCGAGAGAGGGGAATGTGACAGGAAAATTAAAACCCTTTCCTCGACATCGACACTCGATGTTTAAATCCTTTCCCTCGACATCAATGCTCGATGTAACAATCGATCCGACAAAATTTATGAAATACCGACTGTACATTCTCTGTTGCCCGCGCGGCACGAGCGCCGAACCCTGTAAACCGTCGAGACGGAGAGCCAATAGCGTAGCCGCATGTGACGAAATATATCGATCCGCAACGATTGGTAGGATCGAAGGGGGTGGGCGCGTGGTAGCGGAACGACCGAGAGATCTCGGCGACTCTTCCGTCGGCCTTCGGCGGGATCAGTCTTGCGTAAATTATAAAGTAATCCGATAATGTATAACGATCAGTTGTTTGCCGGTTAAGAATCATTGTTACGAGTAGATTCAACGATATGAATTGGTTATATACTTTTGTAGACGGCGTACGTCTAATGATTGTGAACGAGTTGTGTGGGCCGTTTTGTGACGAATAGCGGCGTAATTGTAATGTAAGTCAAATTATTTCAATACACTCATATATCGTTTGATTATCTCTCTGATTTCTTTTGACTTCCACAATATTCCTTGGGTCTCCCGACGGAACTCCCCTTGTGTTATCTCATGATTAAAGCTTGAAATCGCTAGCCGATTACCAAATATTAGGAGAATTAAATACGGGATATGAGTTTGTTAGTTCTCATAAAACTAACTGGCGCCCAATTAATTAAGGTAATTTCGTCAAAAATTAGAGCCCTGGCAGCCATTGACCCAGGCCGCGCCAGGTGTCGGCATTATTCGTTAAATTCGTAGTCAAAAAAATAACGCCGGTCTCAAGAGATTAAAGCTTGCTGATCCGCAGTATCACCGACCTGGTCCCGTCCATGGTGTAAAAAACAAGGTGAAGCATTGCGCATAATGGCGGCAGCTTTGGCGGTTGAACCAATCAGGAGGCGACCCATTTTGTTGCGCTCACTTTAAGGTGAAGTTCGCTTATAAGAAATAAAAATGTGTGAATCATGTAAAATTTTAGATAAAACCTTAAATAAATAAATAAACTAATGACAATTAAACTTACATTTATTAGTTTATTTATTATTAAACTTCTGTTTTAATTCTGTTCTAGTTTGGTTACGTAATTTGATTAGAGTCAATTAACCGCACGTCCACAGTGTAGATTCTGAATTATAGTGTGAGGAAGAAGGGTTGAAACCTCGGTTGAAATTTACTTAAATAATAATAAAAAGACATGTAACGAAAAAAATAAATATTTTATTCAAACAGAATAAAATTAGGTAACGTTTTTATACTGTATACGAATTCAAATGATTCTTGAAATTTACCGCTGTTTATGTTTAAATTTTCTTCTTCTCAGTGGCAAGCTTCGAGCCATTTTTCTTTTAATTCGCGATTTTGCGGAAATGGAAAGAACTTGATGTCTTTCGTTTTCGTAGCTCCACCGAAACGATTTTTGCAATTTCTCACGCAACAAGTCGGCATGATTCCTAGATGATCATAATACAACGCACATAATACGACGCATAATACATAATACATAATACATAATACGACGCGAATTAATTATTTTAAAAAACTGTAAAGAATTTATTGCGAAAAATATTACAGCCAGGATTCGAACCTGGAACCTCCCTCATTTCGTGAAGAGCGTCTGAGGTAATATTTTTCGCAATAAATTCTTTAATTTTTTAAAATAATTAAAAACACATTTTTTTTAATGTTAAAAAAACGTTTTTTTACAATGTTAAAATAAATACAGCAAAAATAAGAATTTAAATTGCCAGTAAATAATGAAAAAATCAATAAAATAAATACTTTTTTAGTAAGAAAAAAAGGATCTGTTCTATTAATTTAAACGTTTTTTAAATATTTTTTTATTACTAAAAATGTTTTTAAAAATGTTGAAAAATATTTTTTTGCTACTTGGGTTATTTAGCAAATATCAACCAATATAAATGCCTCTCAACATTAATTATATTTACTACTTACTGCGTATGTTTTATTAAAGTCGCAAAAGTTGAACACAAAATATTTCCCGCACAACAGACGCACGCGACGGATAACGGACGTAACGGACTACGAATTGATGGAAGCAGCCATATTGCTTTTCTCGCAAAAAAGGTCGCGCGTTGATTGGTTCAAAAACTGAACGAGTGCGCAGCATCGGGAATGCTTCACCTGTCTATTTACACCATGGTCCCGTCGACATCTTAATCGGCGCAGATATCTTTGCTTCGTTGATTCGGGACGATCGTCGTGTAGGAAGGAAAGGTGAACCAGACGCCTTTAATTCCATTTTTGGCTGGCTGGGTTCTAGTTGGCTCAGTGTCGACGCAAGCATCTCAGCCTACACATTCGTTTCTAACTCTCGATTCTCTAAATGCATCTCTTAGTCGATTTTGGCAATTAGACGAGATCCCTACAGCTCCGCCGTATTCACAGAAAGATAGACGTTGCGAGGAACTATTTGGGCGGACCACGCGTCGCGATGTTTCTGGTCGCTTTGTAGTGTCTTTTCACAAAGGATAAACCTTGTTTTGTTGGCACGCGTCAAGTAGCTTTGAACCGATTTCGCGCATTTGAGCGTCGCTTCAAATTAGACCCAGAATTTAAAATGAATTATAGTAAGTTTATGCAGGATTATTTGGATAATGGCTATATGAGATTGATTAAGCAGCCGTTCCCAGTAAACGGATCTGTCTTTTACCTACCCCATCATGGGGTACTCAAATCAGATAGCACAACTACGAAATTACATGTCGTGTTTGACGCATCAGCTAAGGATCTGAACGGCGTCTCGCTGAATCAAGTGCTGCGATCCGGTCCTAAGCTAAAGTCAGATATAGTTGAGATATTATTAAGATTCCGGATCGGCTTCGTGGCGCTCACCGCGGACGTCAAGCAGATGTTCCTTCAAATCTTGGTCGAACTCGGTTAGTGTGACTACCAGCGAATCTTGTGGCGTTTCTCAGAACACGACCCGATCTCGGACTACCTTTTGTTGACCGTCATCTTCAGATTGACATGCTCTCCGTTCCTAGCGATTGCTTGCTTGTTGAAGTTAGCGGCTGAAGACAAAATAAGTTACCCGTTGGCCGCGGCTGTCCTAGAGGAGAGTATTTATGTCGACAATGTGGTGGCGAGCGTTGAATCAGAGGAGAAGACCCGCGAGTTTCAGCGGCAGCTACAAGCCTTACTTAAAACTGCCGGCTTTGAACTCAAAAAGTGGGCCAGTAGCCATCCGTCAGTCTTAGCCGATCTTAATCCGGAACTCCGTAGCCAGTTGTTACTGTCCTTTGAATCACCGGAGGATCAGTTTTTCAAGGTACTCGGACTTCGTTGATATCCTCAAACGGACAGCTTTGGCTTTCAGGTCAACCCGTTGGACAGAGACTGCACCAAACGCACCATTCTCTCTGAACTAGCTCGCATCTTTGATCCATTGGGGTTCTTAACACCGCTTACGTTCGCAGCCAAGCGACTGATCCAGCGACTCTGGATCCTTAAACTGGAGTGGGATGACAGGCCTCCTCTGAAGATATGTTCTAGACGGGAAAGATACAAGTCGGAGTTCTCCGCGTTAGCCTCCATTCGCATACCTCGCACTATCGCGGTAGATAACGTAGTCAGGCGAGAGATTCACGGATTTTGTGACGCGAGTGAGCAGGGCTACGGAGCCATTGTGTACAATAGAATCGTCGCCGAGAGTGGTGTAGTGATCTGTATGCTCATCACCAAATCAAAGGTGGCCCCCATCAAGGCCATCACATTACCGAGACTCGAGCTTTCCGCGGCTGTTCTGCTGTCAGATTTGTTAGAATATGTCGGGAAAATTCTCCGACCTAAAGTTGCCATCGACGACACATACGCTTGGTCGGATTCTGAGGTTATCCTCGCGTAGATACGCTCGGCTCCGCACCGTTGGAAAACGTTCATGCGCAATCGCGTCGCACGCATCCAGTCCAACACAGACATCTCTTGCCGGAAACATGTCGATACCAAATCTAACCCCGCGGATTGTTCAAGGAGCTTGTTTCCCCAGAAACTAGTCGAGCACCCGCTGTGGCGGACCGGCCCTGCGTGGCTCGTCGAATTCGAACCCACTCAAGAAACAACATTGGAAGTTGAGAATCTTCCCGAGGAGGAAGAAAATTCTCGCGCGTTCGTCTCCATGAATCCTGCCGATGGCGTAAATTCTATTACGGTTGTCGATTCGCTTCTCGACCGCTTTTCGTCGTTAGACAAACTCATTAGAGTGTTCGCATATTGTCTCCGATTCGTTAATAGAACTAGACCAAACACGTTCATTCTCGCCGTGGATCAAATCGAATTCGACTTTATTATATTTCGTCAAATTCGTTCAATCGCGTTGTTTTGCAGAGAATATTAGTAGATTAAGACGTAATCAGAGTTGCTCCAAACCTCTGCGAAAGCTCGCCCCCTTCTTGGACGTTCGCGGAGTCCTCAGGGTGGGCGGCAGACTGACTCATTCCGCCATCTCATACGAAGCTAAGCACCCAGAGTTGCTGCGTATGTTCGGCGTATCGCCTTGTATATAGTTGTAAATAAGCGTTACAAAATTGTCACTAGTTTAGTTATTGTTTCTTTGTAATTTTGCGTGAAACGTCGGCAGATCGCGAGCAGTAGAATTATGCGACTCACCTATCGGTGCTGCCATCGCTCATCCGCCGACAGCATCCGCTCCCCCCAAAAAGGGAGCAACTACTCGCCCGCGGCACATTACAGGACCGCGGAGAGGATTCACATTGATAGTCCAGCTGTCGTACGGCACACACACATTTTTGGCCAGCCCTCTTACGGCACGCATACGAAGGGATCTTGAGGAGCGCCGGCCGCATGATCACGACTTCTCGCCTACGCTCGCTACTGCTTTTGCTCTCGCTTGCTTGCACGTGCCTGCCTTGCTTTACGTTTTGCATGCGGAATCAGACGAGGACACCTGAGCGGCCACGAGGCCCGGACAGGACAAAGCCCGGCGGAACCAAGGCGACCGGCGCATCCCGGTGAGTCGCTTTTCGCTTTCCGACTGATTTGCTGCATACGCATCTTGCATTTGTTTATCATTAGTCGTGAGAGGATTTTAACTACCCTCCTCTGGTCCTTCGAGCAAACGCGCTAATTTCGCAAATCTCGCCTCCGGGGCGAAACAATCCCCGTTCAGCTCTAAAAAGTAATTAAATTTTAAAACATCATATAGGTAATTAAAGGTAAACAAAATCTATCATATCAACGAAGTAAAGTGATACAAGCATGCATTTTGATTGAAATAGTGCGCGAAATATGAAATATATATATAATTGATACATATAATTGTAACATTGATATTGCTAGGTGCAGAAAGTATGGTATGGACATCGTTTTGCGCGAAAAATTAAAACCTACATGAAAAAATACAATGATAAATCTTGTTTCGCACTGCAAACCAATGTGGAATGGACCTGCGTTTCCAATTAATCCAAGTAATATCCAAGTAAATTGTAATTCAAATACTTTTTAAACTACAGAAGATGGATCACGGAGTGGCTCCCCGATCACATATTTTAAGATTTATATTAAAAGGCAGGATCAATCGCACTGTACTTATTGCAATGCGTAGCGAATTACAATGCACGGCCAACCGTAATGCGTGATCAATCGCAACGATGCTCATTGGCAACGTGTTCATTTGTGGGCAATTGCAACGTGGTCAATCAGGAATCTGGCAATTACAACATAGTCAAACGGGATCCTTCAAATAAAAATATCAATACAACATTCTTAAATGGATATCTATTGATTTTTGTTTTATTTAGGTATATAACTAACAATAAAACCTCAGAAGTATTTTTAACAAAAACGATGTTTTTGAACATTTTGAGACACACGATAAGATTAGTAAACATAGTAATACAAGTAAAAACATTTTGAGGAGAGGGAGAGAGAGAGAGAGATTAATACACAAATACCTTTTAGATATTCTTAGATTACTTAGGCATTCTAAAAATTTTTATAACTATAAATAAAAAAACTATAACAACGAACTGTCCTCGGTAAAATGCATACTCCCTCGTTCGGTTGATAGCAGTAGGGAGTAAAAATTAATTTCCTCATTAATCCATAGGAATGTACATATGTTCCTTTCCCTCACCTCTTTTACTTTCTCTGTTTTTTACATTATTCCATTTTTCTCGCCATAACCGGAAACGAAAAACGGAAAACATCCATAAAGAATGTCTTTTAACGTTTAATATATTTTTCAATTACACAAGTTTATGATTTAAATAAAACGTTATCAAATAGTACGATTTCTTCATCAAGAAACACAGTAGTGTTTTTCGTCAAGTAAATGCGGAGCATGACGCGTATCTATACGTATCTATACGTGAGCCAATTGCGAGTACCTAGGTTATTGGATCTTAGAAACAGCTGGACCGATTGAATTCTCACAATACTTAATCGATAGCTTGTGTTTGATTTGAATTTGAAAAATATCCTTATTTTTTCTCTACATGCTCTAGGAGCAAAGGTATTACGATATAAAGTTTATATGTTGAAATATCAATTTAAAAACGTCATTGTCATCGTTGTTATACCTTTTTCTGTTCTTTTCTATCATATAGTATAATATACGTCTGTATGTCTTGTCTTGTATTTTATCTTTTTTTGAAAATTCTGTACAGTTATAGCGATTTTTACTTGGAAAACTAGTGCAGCACCAGCGCTGTACTAGGTTTCAATGAAAACTGCGCTAGTGCAATAATAGTGCAAGTTTAGTGTGGTTCAGTGAAACATCATATTGCACTAATAACATATCTATTTTATAACGTAATCTGAATAATAAAAATACATGTAACTATACATGTAACTATACAAAAATACATGTAACTATACAAATATAAATTGCTTATTTTAAAATAATATTCTGATTTATTTCTTTAGTTTTTAAAAATTTCAAGATTTTTACATGTTAAAATGTAAGTCATTGCGCAGCTATTATTAGACACGTCAAAACTAAAAACAGTATCGTTTTTATGAGTTTGGGGGGAATACTATAATATCATCTTAACGTAATATCATATCTTAAAGTACAAAAACAACTCAATTTCAACTTGCACTAGTATTCCACCGTCTCTAAAGAATACTTAATTATAGTGTTTTGGAAAGCTCTCGACATAAGCTATAAGAATATGCAATACAAAATAGGGGGTTCCATTTAAGAAACTGAAGGTGTCCTTGACCTGTCCTTAACGATGCCACCCAAGGTCAAATTAATGACACCATCTTATGTTCCCCTCAAAACCATACAATTTTTGTCTGGAACGTTTTTCTCTAAAATGCTTAGTTTTTGAAAGAAAAGGGGTGGGCGGGTGATCTCAGACACCCGGTATATATATATATATATATATATATATATATATATATATATATATATAACTAACCCAGTAAACACACAAGGATTATTTTCGTAACAATTACATAATATACTATATGTATATGTTACAAATCAGCATAACCGAACTATGACGTATCAGTTATGTCATTGACGTAATAAATCTGTTATTGCTATTTAGGATAGTTATAAAATTTTGACGTTATTTTGTTATGTAACATTTATGTAATTTGGTAAATGTAAATGTGCATACTCTAAAATCTGCATAAATGTTACATAACTCTAACGACATAACTGTCACGTCATGTTAAACATGTAACATTAACATGATTTTGTCGATGTCAATGTGCATACTCTAAAATCTGCATAAATGTTACATAACTCTAATGACATAATTGCCACGTCATGTTAAACATGTAATATTAAAATGATTTTGTCGACGTCAATGTACGTTCTGTAAAAACTTTGTAACCGTTACATAACTATAATAACGAAACTTCGATGTCACTTTAAAGACAAAATAAATATATAAACTTTGTTAACGTTCTCGAACATTTTGAAAATATGACATATGCGCATGTAATATATATGTTATTGCAAAAACGTATCTGGGACATTTTTAAACATTTTTTAAATATTAAAATATTCTTTTAATAATATTTGTATAATTTCATTAACGTCATTAAGTACTCTATAAAAGAAACTGGACTCAAAAAATGTAATTAAAGTTATTGATAGAAAAAGGGTTCATTAGGCTTATGTGCTCTTTTTTTATCAATAGCCTCAATTATGTATATGTATAAATAATATATATAATAATAAACATATAATAAAGAGTTCTAGTATATATGTTATTTAATTATAAATATCATAATTATTACTTATAAGAGATAAAACATTTTAATTCCGCGATGATGCAATCATAGAAATTATACATATATTTGTTATAATATTTATTGCACATATTATTACACATATGTATTGCATTTATATTGTTGAGTAAGAAATTATAACTTAATTGCATGTATGATGTAGCATGTTACTTAGTGTTTGCTGAGCATAGGGCCGTTATCACAGTCTCCGATTAACGTGATCCTCCGATTAAATTCACTCTGCATCTCTTTATAACTGTCCCCCTAGAAAGAGACGAAGAGTGAGTTTAATCGAAGGATCACGTTAATCGGAGACTGTGATATCGGCCCATATTGTTCATATTTTTTTATACAAGATGCGCGATAAATTTTTCTGTGCTTTATGTGGTTATATAAGTTCATATGAATACGCCCTTATACTTTACTGGATAATTAATTCCGTTAATTGGCTTAAGTATGCGCAAGCGCGCAATCAAAATATGTAAGACCGTGGTACCGATCACCAATTCTGCGGTCCGATTCATGCTCACAGCGCTGAAAGCATATTACTCTATCTTCGGTTGATATTCGATGTGCAACAAAGACAGAATGATGCTTACAGCGCTGTGAGTGTGAATCGGACCGCAGCTCTGGCTTCAGCTTTTAATATGGCGGAATCCACGGAAACGATAATCGCCCGCGCTTTTTCGCGCGACCGTGATTTTTTGACACAACAGTGTATAGATAGTGTAAAAATCTTGGTAAGTATGAGGTTAAAACTGCATTAATTAATTAATAGTGTTTCTGACTTGTTGACTCGCTCCGACTTGGGTTCAAAAGTTCGGAAAAATGATAATGAAATACTTAATGCTGCGATAATGCTAAGAATTTCTTTCATGGAGGTTAAGAAACGCTTTCTGCCTTCATAGTTTAAAGTCATCGAGTTTTAACCCAAACTTTTGATCTGATCCGAGTCGGGTCGAGTCAACAAATCAAAAACGTTATAAGTGAAAAGTTATTTTGCGGTAAAAAATCAATTGTGAAGTTAAATTTGTCTTATTGTTTCTATGCAGTGAATGTGAACATAAAGGGCACACCCCACGACGTACTGGCGACGTACTCGTTTTACACTACATTGTTTCTATATTTGGCAGTGAGTTTAATTTATTTTATGCAATACCATGGCTGCGTTCCGATATTCACTGCCAATAATAAAAATCTATAGTTTATGTTACGCACACTATAAATTTTCGGTACTGGCAGTGAATATCGGAAAGCGGCCTATGTTTCTCATGTCTTTTTACAACATCTGTTAGGCAATTATGATAATGAGAAGAAACAAAAAACTTATTCGCACCGCTTTTCTGAATCATTAGAAGCTTAGACATTTCGAGTGCAAATTTACATCGCATTTTATTGTCTCCTAATAATTACAGTTTTTTTCTGTAGTTTTCTTCAGATTACAATATTTAATTTTGCATTAAATTGAATATTTATTACATACCGGTTTATTATCTTTTTTCTATATAGTAATTGTAATGGTAAATCTTAATATAAGATTAATGTAAATAATTTAATTTTTGGATTAGTTTGTATTTAACATAACTGCAGATCTTTCCCTTAAGAACCTCTTTTATTTATCAAAATATTTTTTATTCTCCAGATAATAAATATATATTCCAGCTTTCCTAAATACATATTCAGCGGAAAAGGAGAATATAACCATAACATAAGCCTAAACGCAAACCCAAATCTTCGTGCATATAATCGCAATCTAGCTTTCCATTTCTTCGTGTTATTTCATAAAATTATATTATGTCTAAATCAAAATTAAGATTAGACATTACTTTTTTAACGCCAAGACAGCGGAGACGAATTTTTGTAAAGGAACTCTATAATGTTTCCCAAATGACTGTTGACTCAAATAGTTCAGAAGTTCAAAATGACATTGTAAGTGGATCAAATGGACCAGATAACATTGAACAATTACCTCAGCAGCAAAATTTATCAAGAAAAATTGATTTTGATAATTCCAATGGAATTAACACTGATAAGTTTATTGAAAACAATGATGATTTAATGTCTATACATTCAGGAATTAATACTGATAAAGATAGTCTTCCATCAAGTAGTTCAGACGATGAGTTTTTTAATAAAACAGAAATTGTAAATGACATCCGATTATGGGCTATTGAAAATCGTGTAAATCATTCTACTATAAGTAGTTTATTAAAAGTTCTAGTAAAATACGGCCATGATCTTCCTATTGATGCTCGAACTTTGTTACAAACTCCCAGACAAGTAGACATTATTGAAATGACACCAGGAAACTATTATCATGTAGGTTTAAGTAATAGTTTAAAAAAATCTATTTGCAAACATTATTGCCGAAATACTTGTCCATCGCAAATAAATATTAATGTGAATATAGATGGTCTTCCTTTAACAAAATCTTCTGGCAGTCAATTTTGGCCTATTTTAGCTAGTATAGTTGCAGATTTTTACACCGAACCATTTATAGTCGGTGTCTATCATGGTTTTCAAAAGCCAAAATGTTGCAATACTTTTCTGAAATATTTCAAGGATGATTGTCTTGAAATTTTTCGAACTGGTATTACACAGTATGACAAAAAAATAACCGTAAAAGTGAACGTATTTATCTGCGATGCTCCCGCAAAATCGTTTATCAAAGGAATTAAGGGACATAATGCGTATTTTGGATGCGGTAATTGCATTCAAGAGGGAGATTACATAGAAAATAGAGTAACGTACCCAGAAATTAAAGCAATCCTAAGATCAAATGAATCGTTTAAATTAAAACAACAAGAAGAACATCATAAAATGACTTCTATTCTTGAAGATTTAAACATTAGAATGGTTACCCAATTTCCTATAGACTACATGCATCTTGTACTGTTAGGAATAATGAAACGGTTGTTGCAGTTTTGGATTAAAGGTAAACATAATGTTCGTATGGCTGCAAATCTGATAGCTCTTATTTCAACTACTTTGTTATCCATGTCATTATTCTTACCTAAAGAATTTGCTAGAAAGCCAAGAAAACTAGATGAGGTCGATCGGTTTAAAGCCACTGAATTAAGGCAATTATTATTATATACTGGACCAGTAATTTTTTTTAAGACATTATCACGCGATAAATACGTTTATTTTTTAAGCTTGAGTGTAGCAATTAGAATCTTATGTAGCAAAGAATATTGCGTACAACTGCTTGATTATGCACACAGTTTACTAGTATATTTTGTTGAAAATTACGGTACATTATATGGTCATCAACATATATCATATAACGTGCATAATTTAGTTCATCTATGCGACTATGTAAAATTATGGGGGCCATTAGATGAATTTAGCGCGTTTAAGTTCGAAAATTACATGCAAAAAATTAAATCAAAAGTTAGATCTTCAAGTCGACCATTACAACAATTAGTTAATCGTTGTATAGAAGAGGATAATTTAAATATGACAAATGTAGAAAAGATTTATCCAAAATTGTGCTTTAAAAACGTCAATGGCAAAAAGATAATAAAATCGGTTCAATGCAAAGGTTTCTATCTTAGTACAAAAACTGCTGATAACTGTTGTTCTTTGTTAGATGGTACAACGATTTCACTTACAAAAATTTATTTAAGAAGTGAACAGATTTACGTTATTGGTAAAAAGTATTCGAATGTTAAATCATTTTTTCACAGTCCATGCGACTCTTTAAATATTGGAATTAAACAAATTAATGAGTTACAATATGAGCTAATTACTGTTCCATTATCTGATATTAAATCAAAATGCGTAAAATTACCTTTATATGACGAAGAAGTTGTGGTATTGCCTTTACTGCACCAACAGGAAATATGTTTATGGCGAGTACTAATATTAGTAAAAGAATTTAGAATTAAAAACGATGATAAATTATTTAACAAACTTTGCTTTTTTACAGATTATTAATAATGGCAAAAGATTTCGCTGTCGTGACTTTTTCAAGCGATGGAAATGATGAAGAGGAAATCGTATCAGAGGTTCCATCTTTATGGCTTCGCTTTAATTTGACAGAATGCTGGTGGCCATCAGTAAAAAATATAAATACATTTATCGTAAAACAAGTTCCTCCTGTTATTAATGATCCTAAGTGGTCATTTTATCCCATTCAATTTCATGGATATTATGGTAATTTAGATTTTACTTCAAAATTTATGTAGTTGTTTTTAAATATTTTAAAAAAATAATGTAACTTGTGTAAATTGCGGTTTTGTCCCAATCAAGATTCATTAGATCAAGCTAGACAGAAGGCAACGAACTATTCGTCAAGCGATGATAATAATATAAATGAAATAAAGAAGAAGTCACGTACGTCATGCAGAAAACAGTTGCAAAAACCTATTGCTTCTGAGTCTGATACTGATTCTGATTTAGCATCAGTTATACCAAATCCGCCAAATCTTACAGATAAAAATGTCTCAGTTATACCAAATCAGTCAGCTCTTACAAATGAAGATGTCTCAGTTATACTAAACCAGCCAGATCTTACAAATAAAGATGTCTCAGTCAACAAACTCTCAAATGTTTTGAATTTCTCAACTGACAATGTGGATTTTGACATCCTTGAAGGAACTTTAGTATCGAACAAAAGTAATAGTTCATTTTAGTTTATTTATTCTATTTACTTGTATTATCTCTATAATAAAGCATTTTTTATTAAAAATTATAGTTCTTATTAATGGTTATTGTGATTATTCTAATACCTCTTTTATGTTTCTAGGCATACAGGAATTACATAACTTAATGATAGAAATGTCCAATAAAATGGAAGGTATGGTGTTTATTGTTTGCCTTATAATCTTATTATCTCACTGTTTACTCAATATTACTTATAATTTTTTAGAAAATTTCCAAAGAGTATATACGGCTCTAGCTAATGTTTCAGTACGAATACAAGATCTGGAGGCTCGTTTAAAAGAAGTAGAAAAACAAATTAATCAACATAAGCCTGAAGCACCTGCTGATTTGGATATATTAAATATGCAACAATCTCTTCCGCTTAAAAGTATTGATGAAGTCACAGCTTTTGAAAACCGTTTATCACAAAATGCAGATGAGTACAACAAATTTGTAAGTTTAATTAGGAATTTAGTTACTTAAATGTAATTTTTATCTAAATAAAATGATAGAAATTATATTAACGTTACGTTATATTTCTAAAGATGCTGTGCATATCTCGCATAGGCGGAAGATCCGCTAAGGAAAATTTAATTCGTATATATCGAACTATATTTTCCAATGAAGTTGCTAAACAATCGTCCTGGAAAGGATTACGTAATCATTTTAAAATCAATAGCTTAAACTCTATTTTAATGGCAATACAAGGTAAAATATATATTTTTTTATATTTACAAAGTAAAATATATTTTTATATTTACAAAATATAAAATTTAATTTACATTTAATTCATTCAGCAACAATTTTGGTTCAACATCAATTCACAAACAAAGAGTTTGAAGATATCACAAAAGAATGGTTTCGCCAAGGTGGTCAAAGGCTTAACAGACAACAAAAAGATCCCGAAGAGATGAATCCGCAAGCCATTTAAATGCCTCAGAAGTTTTGAAGCTCATAATATAGTATTTTTTTATTATATTTTTTTCTTATATTACCCAACTTATGTAAGATTCTTGATTAACATGATAAACAAAATTATTTTTCTTTAATCAATATGTTTTCTGATATTGAATAATTTTAAATACTAAAGTTTTTAAAGATTTTTATGTTCTAAAATCATAGAATCTTCATTATTTTTTTTTATTACGATCTGAATTCTCAACGTTGTCACTTATGTTAAGTAATTTCTTTTATGTAAGAGAATTAATATACATTTCTAATTCCTAATATATTTCTAATATTAATATATGGAAGTTAATTAGTTATAAAACTGTAATTTGTTTAGCAATTTATCAAAATAAAGAGTTCAAGAAACATACTTTCTATTGAATTTTATGTACATAAGTTCCATATCTTTGTATATAAACAAATTTTTTAAATACAAGTAACATGTATATTAACTATCTTAGTTGTTATCAGTAGAAAACGTAAACTACTAGTGATTTTACGCTGCAAAAATTAGTGTATATTCACTAAAAGTCAGTAAAAGTACTTGGTCGTGTTATAATGATCAAAACAAGCTGCGGTACGATGAAGAGACAAACATCCCACGCTGTTCTGATAAGCACTCGCTGTTCTATATAGTAAGTACAACATCATTTTTAGATATTATTTAGGTAAAAATGTCAACAACATTATGCTATATATATATATATATATATATATATATATATAATGTTATTGTAAATAACATTATTGTTGTAAATAAATAATATTATATATATATATATATAATACGCGTAACAAAATAATATGATAAATACTTAAAACTTAGATGTAAAATTATCCAGCAAGTAACCATA
>NW_020209896.1:0-3123 GCF_003070985.1 Temnothorax curvispinosus
TGAAAGGAAAGATCATGTTTAGAATTCGATATGTTATAATAGTGTATGGTACTTCAATCATTATTGACCTGGATAAACTTGTATAAGTTGAATATAGACTAATATCGCAAATTATTACCAAAATATATACAGAAAAACACGCAAGAAATAGAATATTACTAATTACGGTTAATAAAGGAATATAGTTTCTCGAACTGAGAATTTCGACAGTATTTACTATTTGTATCATCCGATAATAATATCTATATTGACTTTAGTTACGTTTAATACGCACTATGTATTATGCTTAGGATACGCAATGTCGTACTAGTTTAACACAGTATATCACGCTCAAATCACGCGATGTTTCACGCTTCAGATATTTCGTTGTCACGCGCCGAACACGCTATATGTTATACGGATAGAAGCACGAATAGCCTTATACTATTCGTCTTCTGGAAAGTTCACGAAGGAACTGAGCTCTCAAGAAAAGGCCTTTCGATCGTATTAATTTATGCGCGCCACAAAATGGAATCGTGAAAATCTCACGATATTCTCAGTAACCAATATCCGAGGATTAGGCTTTGTAAAGCCTGAATATAATGTCAACCCAAGAACGGTTGTACCAAATAAAATGATAAGGTTACCTTGAAATTAGCCACAATTAGGCTTGTTCCAGAATAAAATAACTGGAATTCTCTCATCAGAAGTATACTTATCAAGTACAAAGACGACGTAAGGGATCCTCGTCCTTCCAAAAATATATTTCGGGATTAATGGCCGCCCTCGTCTTCACTATCGGAATTCCCTCGTTTCCTCTTCAGCAGTCAGAAAGTCCAGAGACAAGGTTTTGTCTTTCCCAAATAATGATGTAGCTGTATATAACAGCTCTGCTTCCTCAGAAGCCGAAATATTACGGATTTTACGATTATAGAAAGTAGCGTATCTACGCAATATCAAAGCGATAACTAACATGCTCACTCGTTGAGCGTCCGAAAAGAAGTGACGACGAGAACGTCGTTGTTTGCGCGGTAAAATCAGGGAACGCGGGAGGTCGATAACAAATAAATCTGTCTATAGATTTCTCTCTGCTCATGGCTCTGTTTTACCCCAGGCAGCTCTGTTCGTCCTTACTCTCAATTCGAATAAATGCTAGATTCTGAACATCCGTAATGTGTCCACACGTTTTCGGATATTGCGAACGACTGACTTGTCTATTCGGTCGCGCATCGCGATCGAGGCTTTCGCGCCCCCCACTCTTGTTTACGCTTCGCGCTCCGAAATTCCGCGCGTGCCACCTGTCGCACATGTGTCACACATGTGTCGCGCTCCAAGTTCTCGCACGTACTTTCTAAACACAGTTAGTTAGCTGCATGCACACATCCAACCAGAGGAAAGTAAAGCACAGGAAGAGCAGATCGACAACGCATGCGCAGACGGAGTCGACGTATTTTTCGGGCAACTCCGAGAATTTCACGATGATTCCGAGAACAAGGTTAGGATGAGAAATGAAGCTTGTCACGAAAATACTCGGAATCAGGTGGCAATCTCCAAGAAAGCGAATAAGGCGCGTGACAAGCAGACAAAAGACTTGCTTAAATCTGCAACAAAAAGGCCCGGAGGCAACTTACGGCAGAAACAGATCAACTCAAAGCAAGAGCCGGAATACAGCGTGACACAACCACTACTTACGAGAAAGAGAGAGGGGGGGAGGGAGAGAGAGAGAGAGAAAGAGAGAGAGAGAGAGAGAGAAAGGGAGAGGGAGAGGGAGAGGGAGAGGGAGAGGGAGAGGGAGAGGGAGGGAGAGGGAGGGAGAGGGAGGGAGAGGGAGGGAGAGGGAGGGATGATGATGATGATAGTCGTTTATTAGCTTCAATAGCTACATAAGAAGTTTTCTTATATCATACATTACAATAATAAATATCTGAAATTGATAACTCTGAAAGTAACCTACTACGCAACTCTATTATATATTATATATTTGCTTCCCTCTCTTTTATCTGAATATGTTTCGCTACCATTCTTCTGAAATGCGGCAATCTGTCTTCTCTTTTTATTTCGTTGGGTAACGCATTGTACATTTTCATTCCTTCATACCATAACATTTTCTGTTCTTCCATAGTTCTACATCTGTTGATATAAATATTTCCTTTTTGCCGTGTACTTACACCCTCTCTATATTGCACTAATTCTATATTATTTTGCAAATATATGGGACATAACCCATTTACAATTTTATATATGAGTACACATGTATTGTACTCGATCCTTTCTTTTATCGACATAAAATGTAGTGCTTCTAACATATCACTGATTCTCACTCTGTTATTACATCTAAGTATTATTCTCATCCCTTGGTTTTGCATTTTTTGTAGATGCTCCAAATTTGTTTTACTTATACCCACTAGTATAGATGAGCAATATTCGAACAATGGACTTACTATTGCTTTATATACAATGCACCTCATGTTTGCTGATAGTTTCCTCCCAATTCTCCGCATAACACCTAATTTCGCTTCTACCTTTTTACTAATATAATCTACATGTTTAGAAAAATTTAAATTTTTATCAATTATTACTCCTAGATATTTAATTTCACTTACAATCTCTAGTACCTTATTCTGCAGTTTAATTTTTAAATTGTCCTCTATTGCTTTCTTTCTAACTCCTCTTATTAACATAATCTTAGTCTTATCAACATTAACATACAGCCTATTTATCTTTAACCATTCTTCCACTTTCACCATTTGCTCATTGAGATTATTATTAATTTCTATACTAGAATACCCTGTTGTATAAATCAACGCATCATCCGCGAATAATCTTATTGCACACTTATCATTAATAGCTTCTATAATGTCATTTATATATAATAGGAATAACAAAGGTCCTAAAACTGACCCCTGAGGAACACCTAAATCTACATTAACGGGAGTCGACAGAACCCCACTAAATTTTACTCTCTGAGATCTATTTTGCAAGTATCTTTTAAACCAATTTAATACTGCTCCTTTTATTCCATACTATTGTAATTTTTTTATCAGGATTTCTCTGTCCACTACTTCAAATGCTCTTCTTAGATCTAAGAAAACCACTTCTATCATTTTTCCGTCCCCTATTGTTTTTTTCCAGTCCGAAACTACC
>NW_020209897.1:0-2304 GCF_003070985.1 Temnothorax curvispinosus
AAATGAGTAGTTCGTCAAATCTGATAGCACGTGTAACATCGTCTTCCTTCATAACAGGAAATACTACTGTTCTTAATACATCACTTGCCGATGGGTGTAATCAACACGTAACTCGTCTACCCATAATCATAACGAACCGATTCTTTGTAAATTTTTTTTCAAAACAACGTCTAGAGTGGTGACGTTGATTTTCAAAACTTAAGAAGTCGAGCCCGGACGCGTTGATAGTTGCCCCGCGGTTCACAACAATCGGCACGACGCCCGCGAAAACGCGTTACTTGCTCGCGATACGAAAGCGAGTGGTGCTTAGTCACCGAGTGTGAAGAGTGGAAGCGAAGCGTACGGTACTTGTACCCAGCGACACGCGTGTCAGCCATTTTGTGAACAACGAAGATCTGTGAACAACTTCTTGCGGGAAAACATTTAATTGAATAAATTATTGAATCATATTGTAAAATTCTTTGAGATTTATCGTCATTTACTCACCTTGTGGTACTTACCTGATCCATCGGCGGTGATCCCACGAAGTCCCTCGGCGTCAATGAAACGGAGTTCCTCAAGCGGCTAAGTCCCTCGGAGCGGTGAAGCGGAGATCCTTGAGTAGTAGCGGTGATGATCCAACGTTGGCAAGAACCTAAAAATAAAGGAAGAGAATTAGATTGATAATTCAAGTATTCATGATTGCTTACTTTCTCGGTTGGTAAAGGTTAAATCGAGTGGCGACCGTGTTAAGGAAAAAAACATCGGGATTCGGGCACCCAAATCGCAACGTCTGGTCACAACCTAAGTGCAGAAATGCAAGTGGAATCGTACCGTCTACACCTTGCGGTACGATCGTCCAATGGGAGAGCCGCGCGAGATAAAGGCTTCGCGCCTAAATGACGGGCTCGGCGCATGCTAAGGTGGGAGAACGACGATTGTTCCTCCCGGACAGTTCGTGAATATCCGTCGGACGAGTAACATCGTATCGTGTTGCTCATAAAAAATCCGCGTACGCGTATTTGCTAGCGTCAGTAGCGTGATTGAGTTAATTGTAATGACATTAATTGCGCGATATCGGGAAACTCAAGCAATTCCACGCGCTTATCGGTTTTAGCCCAATTATTTAGCACTTACCAAGATTATTAAATTGTTATTTGTTTATAATAATCCGAGAGTGATTATTCGCGACCCCAGTGCCTTATCCACACCACCGTAGAGTACGCTTATGCTTCGCATAACAAGAACGTGGCCGACGGCCTTGAACGCGTCCGCGACGTAGAAGACGGCAGCCATTGCTGAACGGAAAGACGGAGCAACACAGACACGAATGTTTTCTGTATTTCGGCTTCAAATACAGTGGCGACCGAATTATCAGCCCGAGTAAGTGGCTTAATTAATAATTTTTCATAATTCCATTCGTTAGTCCGGTCACAACCTTGCAACCGCACGCGCCGGGTCGACCAACCGCCATTGACATGGAGGGTGGTGCCGCGCGGAACGGCGACAAACCAGAAGGATGAGCCCAGCGGCAAGTTCCAGCCCATCCAGCGGGGAAGACGACTCCGCAGACGAGGGGGACATTCCCAATTAGTTTTTAAGTTGCGTGAGCGCTCCGAGGACGGAGTCGAGACGATTCTGTAATTTTATTTTATGATTTAATATCACTCGATTAATAAAGTCATCGATTACACCCGTCCGTCGCAGCTAGTAGTAAGACATGCGACAGCGGTCGCCGAGCAGCGGCTCGATTAGTTGACAAGATTAATTTTTCGCGATCCACAGATCTTTTAGTTTCTTTTGGCACGACGGTGCCCGGCCCAACTATGGGAACAAGGAGTTATGGTTTATTTTCGACAGGTGCGTGGATCGAAAATGCACCAACACATTAGATGGTCGAGTCACACACAATCTTCAGAGCGCGGGCGCCCAGCGCACGCATCGCGCGTGCTACGCGAGTAAGAGCCGAACTGCCGACTCCTGGGATCCCCAAAAGGGGAATCCACGAAGAACCAGCACGATCCGATTACGCAAACACGGGGTTTGCCGGACAACCGGCGAAAACACGAACGGGGCGCTGTAGCGCCAAACGGCAAAAACTGCAACCAGAGGGAGGCTTAACTGACCCCTGGAGCCAATCGCGAGCGCGATCCGAACGCGCAAACCCCATGTTTGCCGGACAACTGGTGAAAACGCGAACGCGGCGCCGCAGCGCCAAACGGTGAAAACTGCAACCAGAGGGAGGCCTCACCGACCCCTGGAACCAATCGCGAGCGCGATCCGAATGCGCAAACCCCAGGTTTGCCGGACAACCGGCGAAAACGC
>NW_020209898.1:0-1458 GCF_003070985.1 Temnothorax curvispinosus
CCTTAATCTTTTTCAACATCGTCTTCTTTTATGTAATACTAACAACTTACAAGCATATTGTTATTTTAATTTTACTCGTTAACCTTCTGCTATGATCGAGCTCCGATCAAACGAGATGTGAAGATGTCATAATTTTGATAATGGTTTCCACGGTATATCTGACCCGAACCGGCCAACGTACGGTCTGCGTTTCGACGCATTTTAAATTTTAATTGTTAAATATTAAAGAATGAAATTTAAATCAGTACCTTGAGTTAAATAACACTGTTATTTTTAACTACCGCATGTGTGTCAATTTGAGTCATTTTTATCCATTCCTATAAGTCGTCACTGCTTCTATTCAAAATATATTGTTAATTTAACTAAAACGATGTTAATTTAAAAAATTCATTGAATTAAAATAATACTGGTTTGTGTGTTAAAATAACATTTTATAACCTACATGGTTACAAAATGTTATTTTTAACTCAAGGTATCGGTTTAAATTTCATCCTTTTATTCAGCAGGGCGTATAATTTATCATCTCAATTTATTTGGCTAATGTTCCAATTGCCGCGATGCATCAAACGAGACGTCATCATTTTGATAATGGATCGAATAATTCCGTGAGTTGGTCCCGAGCCGACCAACATATGGTTCGCATTTCGGATTTGCAATTAAAAGAGAAGAGATATAATAAAAGAGAAGATTAATATATCCCATGCTTTAAATTCATTCTCAAGAGAATGTAGTTCGCATTGAGACGTTTCTTTTTATATTCCTCGTGTAGATCCAGTTTTGCGCATATATATTCCAGTATACATGCCATAAACCCGCGCGGGCAGCTGGGGAGGTGAAGTGGTGCGCGACGGAAATGCTAATCGCGTCGTTTTAGCACGGCGATCGTTCTCGACAAACGAGCGCGCGAACGTTTCGCGTGCGAGCGGAGGAGACGGAGGAGACGTATAATAACGACAGGATTACGCGACCGCCCACTATCGCGTAACCGTATTACGTAATCGTTATCTCCCCGGAGAGGAAAAACATACTCCCGATACTCCGGCGTGGCGTAGTGCGTCGCCGAGTTTTTGACGCGCGGTCGCGCGCGAGCGAGCGGTCGGGAAATCGATAATCCGCGTCGCGTAATTAAATACCGTCGCGTCGCGCTGCCTGCCGTCTCCCTGCGACGGCCCTCATTTACTTATCTCCCGTGTGGATCGTCGATCCTTCATATCAGACGTCGTACCGAACACTTGCCGTAAATGACTTGGCAGTCAAACTTGTCAAAGCTAAACGTCACGCTATACAGGGTGTCCCGTTGCTGTCGCGTTTAACGTCGAGCCAGCTTCTTCGAGCAATCTGGAGATCAAACTTTCCTTGACGAAGTAGCACTTATTATAAATTTTATTATACAATTTTATTGTAATTTATAATAATTTAAACTGTTAAATTCGTAGTGTGTCAAATTATACTCAATTT
>NW_020209899.1:0-2064 GCF_003070985.1 Temnothorax curvispinosus
CACGACCCTGGTGTGCAAGCCGCCCCGGCACCACGTACCCCGGGCAGCCCGAAAGAGGGTTGTCCTTCTCATCTCCCGCCAAAGCACCGGCATCAGGGAGGCATTGAGAGGGATCCTCCCGTCCCCTCGGCGAGAAGGGACGGCATCCCTGTCCGCCTCGGGAACGGGGAAAAAACCTTCCCTCGCCCTACAACCCCCGTGGGTCCCCTCCCCCACCTTGCCAGAGCACCGGCGTGCAATGGGTGAGAGGAGAGACCTCATCCCCCATTGACGGCCCGAATCCCCCGACCCGTCGGAGCACCGGCGTGCAATGGTCGAGGGATCCGAGGCCTCGCCCCGTGGTTTTTTCTCGAGGTGTCTTTTCTCTAGGCCGGCGGGAAGAGTGGAAACTCCTTCCTAACGGTCCCGGCCAACCGGGCGTTTGCACTCAGGATCGCCTTCCCTTACCGGCTGTTGGAGGCTGGTTTGACGAAGCTAGCCAGTCTCCTAAGCAGGGCAGCCGGACCCCCGGTTTTCTGTCAGGGTTTTCCTTCCCTTAGGACAGTCAAACAACGGAGATAGCTGTCCCGGGATCCGATCGGGGGGCGCCCACGGGCCACCAGTCCAGGACCAAAGTCGCGAACGGAATTTATGCCCGTGGGCAACCAATCACGGATCCGAGCAGGACGCCGTCTCGTACCTCACGGTCCCGTCAGACCGGGCGGATTTTTATAGAGACCGCCTACCTCGCGAGTCCCCGAGGGGACTCCCCGGCCCCCGCCGACCTCGCGACCGACAGGAGTTACGGTGCTAGTGTGCTCGGGTACGCAAAACCCGTAGCGGGAAAGGCTCCTAGGGGCCCCTGAGGGTCTCCGGTGGCCTCCTCCACCCCCTGAGGGAATACATTACTAAAAAACTAAGAATATGTGTGGCAATTTCGTTTTTCAAAGATATTACTGTATTCCACAAATATTCCGTACTTCATTTTCTTTAAAAATAAGTAGACAAATTAATTTTTTTTTATATTGTGTTTATGAAGCTAATTAAATAATTAACATACCTGGTTTCGCAGAAGAATATGAATCTTCGGTAGAACCTGCAATATCCATTTCAGAAGAGTCGCGTAGCCTTTCTAAATGACTTGTGATAATATGTAGATCTTTATGTCTAAACTGATCTCACAAAAGCACGGTATTGTTTTTAACTTCTATCACTTAAAATTTAGAAAGGATAAAGTAATCTCCGTCTTTTATCACAAACAAAAATATTTTTTACATATACAGATATTTAAATTTATTATTAAATTTAATAATTCTTTTTGATCTAATAAATCTAATAATAGGTACAATACATCAATATATTACCGCACACATAACATTATTTCAAGTCAAGATTTCGAGATTGATTTGTTTCCTATGTTTTTTTTACCTAAAATGTATTAAATATAATTTTATGTTGCAAAATAATTTATTCTTGAATCTAATTACATGTCATAATTTATTTAATTCTAGCACACAAATTCGGCGCGCAGCAAATAATTTCGAAGATATTTTATTAGCAACTAAAATCCAGCAAACATTAAACATTAATGGAATCATCAGAATCTGTATGGCATAACGTCATAACTGTCTTGTAAGCGATAGACAATAAAAATTAATTTCCTAGCGTCAATTATAAATGTTATAAATAAGAAACTCTAAACATATTAATATCAACAATTTATATAATAATTATTTTTCATTAAATGAACAAAATGCGAGCTAACGGGATTGCCAAGAAGGTAGCATCAAGAATACAGATATTTCAGTTCAAGTAATACATCCATTATGAATTTAATTTTAGAATCTTTTCTAGTTTTTTTGGGGGGGTTTAGCCAACATTTTAGCTTTATTTTGATTGTATTTTTCAATCGCTTTCTCTTGCATTTCTGGTCAATTGTACACAGATTGAAAAATAGGGTACGCATAATTTGGTGAACACATTTTTACGGCAAATGACAAAGCTTCAATTTTATCGGCCCATCGGATTTTAATACATAGAGTGCGTTCGAAAATAGGTTCGGCTGGTGTTGGGAAAAATAATAAA
>NW_020209900.1:0-1538 GCF_003070985.1 Temnothorax curvispinosus
TACTGGATTTTTGAAGTCGAAAATTCAGAGATAATTATTTACTTTAAAGGCGACCTTACCGATTTCAATGTTCTTGACATATGTTTGTCATGGTCACTCTCCTGAGTGACCTTCAGAAGATTATAGCCGTCGCTCGTTATTTATTAAAAAGTTATTAACAAAAAAAAGGAAAGTCATTTAAAGCAACGAATTGTTAGGATATTGAATAGTCTTTTTGTTAAAGCAGAGAATAGTTGGTATATTGAAAAGTATATATACAATTTTATCTGTTAGAAAGCCCGATTATTGTAATTGTACAATTGTGTAATATTATATTTAGTACTGAAAGACACATACACACATAGAACATAGATGATCAATATGTATGTGGAAACAGTACATGTATGAGCGGAGAAGGCACTATTAACAGATTATTATTAATTATTAACAGATCTATTTAATTTTCAGATATGGGATACATCTTTGCCATTATATTTAAAAAAAATGTTAATTTGTTCGTTGTAATTATAACGCCGACGAAATGAGAATTCAACTAAATATCCTATATAAGTGCTCTTTTCGATATCTATAACTAGGAATAATTGTACGAGTTTCATGCCAAGCGCGTTCTATATCACTCATTTGCTACAACAATAACATAACTCAAAAATTGTCATTTTTGAACTGTTTGCAAAACAAGAGTAAAAATTACACTAAATAAAGAGCTAAATATATAGCTATAGATATTTTTGTTCCTCTACAATCAATTATTGCGCCAAAATCGCATTTAAAAGTATATTAAAAATTTTAATGATTTAACAGTCAAACTTATTTTTTGAAAAATTTTGTTTTCTGTGTTATGTCACTGCAGTTGTAGCAAATGAGCAATATGTTGTATGTTGTGTGTGTGCACCAGTCACAGGATTGACACAATTTATTTTATGAATTACCGTCAAATGTATGTAATTTTCGTTGGACAGACATTTATACGATTTCCAACAATCTGACATAATTGTTGTCCGAGTTTTATCCATTTTTTTATAACAAGTAGTGTGTCAACAGAGCGATCATATGTACGAGTTTAATGAATAATCGATTTGTTGATCTTTCGATTCCACCAAATATACCTATTTGTCCTTTGTCGGTCCTTCGTTTATACATGTACTATTTTCACATACATATTAGTCGTTTGTACTTTTCAATACCTACTCAAAATAACTGCTATATTTTTTCAAATTTTTTTTGTTAATAACTTTTTAATAAACAATGAGCGACGGCTGTAACCTTCTGAAGGTCACTCAGGAGGGTGAGCTTGACAACATATGTCAATAGTCCGGTCAAATTAGCCCAAAAAATAGGGGTAAGGTTACAATAATTCCGATAGAGCTGAAAATTTGTACGAATGTTCGGAACACCATTCTAAATGAACTGTGAAAAGTCCCCATACATCCCGTGCCTGGAAAAAATTTTATTCAAGGTCAAAGGTGGCAAAAATAGGTTTTTTGTGTTTTTCAGCCGAATGGTAAGTTTTATCATAAAAATAGCTTAGACAATAATTG
>NW_020209901.1:0-3920 GCF_003070985.1 Temnothorax curvispinosus
TGGTCACGTAGCGTAACATAACGTCAGCCAACGCACAAGAAACGTATCGGTTAGAGCCTCCGCACAAGCTCTCGCATGGTAACGTAACGTAGATCAACGCACAAGAAACGTATAACGCCGTAACGGCCGTAACCAATACGTTTCTTGTGCGTTGGCTGACGTTATGTTACGCTACGTGACCATACGATAGTTTTGTGCGGTGGCTCGAAGCCATAAGTCGTGAGTCGTAAGAATTGACCAATCACAATCTATTATTCTGCTTGCGGTCGAAGAATAATGAACTGTGATTGGTCAATTCTTACGACTTACGACTTACAACACTCATTGTAGACCGAGCCTAAGGCCCGGTTTACAATCAGTCGTATGTCGGAATCGGATGTCGCAATGTAGCCGATAGTCCAATGAGGAAAATTCGTTTCCGAAAAAGAAATTCTCTTATTGGACCATCGGCTACGTTGCGACATCTGACTCTGACATACGACTGATTGTAGACCGGGCCTAAGATGCTAATGCGGCTCTGTGATTGATTCATAACATCTTAAAACGGTATTAAATTCAAGATCCAATTATGAATGCGGGCCATAATTACTAAGTTATTACATAGACTACGTTTACACGGCGGCTTATAAGCCGAAGTTATAACTGCCGTATACTATCCGATCCAAAACTTTTCTTCTTTTTATCAACATGATTACTTAAATATGAGCCTCTTTCATACTCTAAACATTTGAATTAATCTCTTTTGATATATACATACTAGAAAGTGTAGTTTAAAATCAAAAGAAGCTTTTATTTAAATGATTATTATGATCAAAAGAAGAAACGTTTGGGATCGGATAGTATACGGCAGTTACAACTTCGGCTTATAAGCCGCCGTGTAAACGTAGTCATAGATGTAGTAACTCCGTCGTAAAAGAGCGTTTACACGGCATCTAACATCAGTAGTTATAACATTGATGTTATAACTTCGGCGTGAATTGGGCCGTGCAAACGTAGTCATAATTTCTGTATTATGGCCATATTACACTAGCGGCTCGCGGCCGCGTTTACGATTGCGATCATCAGCATGTCAGGAAATCAGAGGTGCGTGACCGTGACTTTCTGATTGGCTGAGATAGAATCGCAATTTCAGACGTAATCGCAATCGCGCCCGCGAGCCGCTAGTGTGCTAGTGTGATACGGGCATTAGAAATAGCGTACGGAGGAAAGAATCATTAGAAAAAGAACCATCTTCTCTCTCTTTTTCTCTTTCCGTACTTCCGGACACTTTAGAAAGAGAAGTATCATTATCTTTCTTTTCCTCTCTCCGTAATTCCGGACACTTTAGAGAGAGAAGTACGTTACGCTATGGCCGGTATTCATAGTCAAATCGTATTTCAAGACCGTCTTAAGTAATGCCTTAAAGCTGAGTTTCCACTGAGCGCGTCACGCGTCGCGTCATCCATCGCAACCAATCAAAACATCTTATTTTATTACATTATTTGTGACGGAATGTCTAGATTGGTTAACGACAAACGACGCGACGCGTGACGCGCTCAGTGGAAACTCAGCCTAATTGTAAGAGCTATCGCACACAAAATTGCATAGGCTGCATATGCATATCATAATACCGCTAAACCAATGAGCATCCAGCATAAAGTCGCCATATTAATTTACATAAGATGCTCATTGGTCCAAGCGGTCTTATGCTATGCTTACGCTCATGATGTAAATATAAGGCGGGAGTCGCATTTTCGGTTATGCAAATTCGCGCTTCTGATTGGTTACGCGGTTATGCGTTACATGGAAAATGCGTGCCATGAGATTCCAGCCTAAAGGTGAAGTATTCCTGTGGATGCGCAGTGGATGGTCAGGCTACATCCCCATGGAGAGAGAAATAGCGGAACGGAACTAAAACGGAATTACTCTGATGGTTAATCTCCAGGTGGGAGCTCTCAAGATGGGATATTAGTCAATCAAAGGAATAAGGCCCGGGCACATAGAAAAACTTAAGCAGTAAGACGTTAGCAGTAAACAAATCAGCCAATCACAGTCAAGAACTTAAGGCACGGCCCTAAGCGGTAGCGAATCCATACTGTTGATTTCTTAAGGCCATTACACGTAACAAAATTTTAGTCATAATCGTAAGGCCGTAAAAAAATAGACCAATCACATTCGATTATTCTCCCTGAGCTCGAAGAATAATCGAGTGTGATTGGTCTATTTTCTTACGGCTTTACGATTATGATTAAAACTTTGTTACGTGCAATGGCCTTTACTGTTTAAGTTTTACTGCTTAAGTTTTTCTATGTGCCAAGGCCCTTACGTTATGTCTTAAGTTCTTAACTGTGATTGGCTGATTTGCTTACTGCTTAAGTTTTACTGTTTAAGTTTTTCTATGTGCGCGGGCCTTAAGCCCGGGTCTACAACAGGTGTTTTAAGCCCTAAGCATTAAGAAATTGATCAATTACATTCGAATTTGAGGAGAATAATCGACTGTGATTGGTCAATTTCTTAAAGCTTAGGGCTTAAAACACCTATTGAGGCTGATTTATAGAGGCCGTAACCGTTGATTTAAGCCGTAATCTTTAAGAAATTGACCAATCACAGTCGATTATTCTTCTCACATTCGACTGTGATTGGTCAATTTCTTAAAAATTATGGCTTAAGGGCGGGGTATAGTTAATTCGGCGAAAAAAAGGCATGTTTTTAAGATTTTTTTTTGGCGTAACGGATAGTGTTCGTTTATTGAAAAATTTACATATAATAAAGTAACATTTGAACAACATTCTCCTAAATTTTCATTGCAAAATATTCAAAATTGGGCGAGTGAAAATTAAACCCCGGAGATGCCTCGAAAAAAAGTTGGTTTGCGGTGTGCACCATAACTCGCAACAGAATCATCTGAAACAAAAAAATCAAAATGCATTTGTTAAAGGAGATGTTTCTCGAGGTAATGACGGGAGGATTTTTTTTTTCGATTTTTCGATTTTTCGTAGCACTTGGGAGCCAAAAACCCGATTTTCGCTAAAAAAAATTGGCTAATTTGTTGTTGAAAAATTAGTAATTATTAAAAAAAACAAAAAAGCTCTCGACAATACCTGGTGAATTATGTGAAGAAGTGCTGTGCAAAATTTCAAAGCGATTGGTCCAGTAGATTTTGAGTTATCGTGCACACGGACTTCAAATATGACAAGTCTCAGAAAAACGGTTTGAAAAACGCAGAAGAGTTTGGTCGCTTAGCGCTCATTGCACATAAGTTTGAGAACACTTCTCGATTGCATAAAAATCTGAGAAAATTCATGCATATTAAAGGTACTCAAAAGATTAATTTTGCATAATAATAATTCCAAAATGTTATTAACAAAATGATGAAAAAAAAAATTAGTCAACAAATTTCCCCGCAACCCAATTTTTTTTCGTGATTCGTTCATTTTTCTGAATACGTATGAATTTTTTCAGATTTTTCAATTATCTTTGAATTTTTAGAAATTCAAAATAAAACTCGATAATTTTCTTATACTCACTCAAAGTCGTCGATGCCAGGTCCGTAGAGCAAAAGGCTTCCATCAAGATGATCGAGAGCATCTTTTTGCGTTTGTCTACGCAAAACTCTTTCTTCTTTACTGTCGTGCCTCGAATATACATAACGGGACCGGAACAGGCCAGTTTATCAAGAAATTTATTCGGGGTCGAAAAATACAATAGCGCGCCGCGCAGCTGCCGCCCAGGTATAAAACCCGGCATGGAGCAATAGACGCTCAAATACTCATAGGCCGGTATTCATAGTCGGATCTTATTTGAAGACCGTCTTAAGTAATGTCTTAAGATGCTAATACGGCTCTGTGATTGGTTCATTACATCTTAAGATCGTACTTAAGACCGCCTTAAATTTAAGATCCGACTATGAATACCGGCCATAACTTCGTCAATTTTACTCC
>NW_020209902.1:0-2899 GCF_003070985.1 Temnothorax curvispinosus
ATTACGTATGTTAATTATCAAATTTTTTATATTAGCATGTATGAACAAGTAACTAATACAACTTTGTTAATTTCCTAAATAGAGCTAATGTTATGATCGTACTAGAAAAATGTTTAGAAAAGCATATTATTTTATAAGCCGAAAGAAGAGCTGAATGTCTTTATATAAATTAATTAAAAATAATGACGTAAATAATTTATTTAAAAATAAAATAAAAATGTCATTATAAGTTATGAATGTTATGATCCGCAAACAAGTTTTTATTCTCATTACAAAGCTTATTACAATTATGTGTCGCAATATAAAATAATTATCTTGAATATCTCCAGAGTGTTCTAAAATTATTTATCTTATTACATAAATGTGCAATAAAAATACAAATCATGTATTGTTTGCTCTAGTCTTAAAATTGAAAATTTTCAAGTCTAACATATTATATAATATGACATATATTCATATAACATATTATAATATGTCTAAGACGGGTGCGACATATGTCAAAGATTATATATTTAACAGCCGATAGCGACAGCAGATACATCGCGTTTCGGATTTTGGCTAAAATTATCTCATTTATTAATTTAGGACTTAGCGATCCTGAAAATCTATGAATGATTTGTAAAACGCAGTTATAGGTGGTATTGCGTATATGCGCATTATTTTCTTGGAAAATTGATTGATTTAAAATTTAAAGAACCAGGTTTTGAAGATTACACAATTTTATTTGTAATTATAATGCGTTTTCCACGTGTTGTCTATAAATATGGTTAAAGAAGAATGCTTACTGTAGAGACCGAAAAAAAGATCCTGCGTAATGTGACGGGGCACTTCGAATCGGGGAAACTCACAGCAATAATCGGTCCTTCTGGCGCGGGAAAGACCACCCTGCTGAAAGTCGTGTCGGGCGAACGATTGACCGACCTTAAGGGCATTGTCACCATAAACGGCGTTGAACGGGACAGGGGAATGTTCCGCAAACAGGTGCGCTACGTGCCGCAACAATTCGATCTGTTGCCGTTTCTCACGACAAGAGAGACTCAATCACCTATGCAGTACTTTGATGGAAAATTTATTTTGCAAGAAAGTAACGTGTTAATACTTATCTTGAACAAGAAAGTATCTCTCTCTAAGTATGTCTCAAACAAAAGATTAATGATTTAGCAGATATTAAAACTTATTCAGCAATCTGTTTTTAAAACTTATAGAGACTCGGCATCCCTACGCTACTGAACTTACATCCGCTTCATGTTCTCATGATTATTTCAAAAATTCCAAGCAGTTTATTTTTAGGTAGATTTCTGACACGTGAAATTCACCATATATGAAAGTGCTCGACAGTTACAACATTGTGAGAACTTGGGCGTTATAAAACAGGTTTGCAGCAAATTCACTCATTCATTTCGCCTTGTGAAAGTGACCGGCTCGCGGCTGTCGTTCTGCTAGACTCAACAAACTACAGTGCTACAAGATCAGTCAACGTTCATAATCGTCGTAGCACGACGCTATGCCGACCGTGTACGATTGATAAAGAATTCGATGATCATCGCGTATCACGCATCTCGTATGCCCAGTACGCAAACGCCGGTTCTTCAATTAATCAGTTGACGGCGAACGGCTGCTAATTTTACTAAGTGTTCGGCAAGATGCTGGAAGCGAGCGGCGCAGCGAAAATGCTGGACGACGACTCCTGTAAGATCAATTTGCAGGAGTCGGAAAAATTGCTAGGACCCGGAAAATCGTGGAACTCGCAGATGTGCATCGAATTCAGCGATCTCTGTTATTCAATTCGTCGCAACCGCAAAGGCAAGAACATTTCATCATCGTCCCACATATTTCTGAAAGTTGCGATTTTGCGTTCTCGATATCCTAACACAATTTACTCGTACGCTTCGTAATATCTTTAGACAGCTTTAGATAGCTGTATAAAAAAGAACTCATCGAATCATTTGATTGATATAGCAACGTAAGCGCACGTCATTACATTACAATTGTAGTACCTGTCACACAAATATAATACGTATGTTGTCTCGATTTGAGCGCTAAACACCAATCCGTCTGATGATTTCGTGTATTTACGTATTGATATGTTTATTAAATTCGTCCAATCGTAAATTCGCGCGTAAATCATCATTTTTAACGTTTGTGAGTTTTCAGCGCACAAATATCATCTATATGTCGCAACATTTTAACTGAAATTTAACCATAAGATAAATACAGCTTAATATTTTAAAATGTGATGTACGTACACCATTATGTATTTATGTTTAAGCTAAGTGCGAAAATATTAGCAAAGTGAGAAGATATTGAAACTTATTCAGCAATCTGTTTTTAAAACTTATAGAGATTCGGCATCCCTACACCACTGAACTTACATCCGGTTCTAGTCGTTTATCTCCAGTTATATTATGAGTCAGATTAAAAAAGAAACTGACACAATTAATTTAAAGCTTAAACCAAGATTTAGATTCTAATTTCGCAATAGAATAAATAATAAAGCTATAGATTATACATTGACGTATGTACGTGTCCGCGTTTGTAGTTATTTTGATCGAGATAACGAAATTTTACGTAGATTACAAAAGATTACGTATGTTAATTATCAAATTTTTTATATTAGCATGTATGAACAAGTAACTAATACAACTTTGTTAATTTCCTAAATAGAGCTAATGTTATGATCGTACTAGAAAAATGTTTAGAAAAGCATATTATTTTATAAGCCGAAAGAAGAGCTGAATGTCTTTATATAAATTAATTAAAAATAATGACGTAAATAATTTATTTAAAAATAAAATAAAAATGTCATTATAAGTTATGAATGTTATGATCCGCAAACAAGTTTTTATTCTCATTACAAAGCTTATTACAATTATGTGTCGCAATATAAAATAATTATCTT
>NW_020209903.1:0-3181 GCF_003070985.1 Temnothorax curvispinosus
TATTGCGCAGGTCTACCGAGGCCCAGCCACGGCAGCCACTAGCCAGACAGAGGCGCCTGGGGCCTGAGGCGATGGTAGATTGTAGATCGGTATATTTTGGGACGCTGAGGAACGCTACGGATTTTTTTGACAGGTAATATTCTAATATTTTGACGCTCGCAATTAGTTTCGTGTTTCGTGAAATGATAGAACAACATCGATCGTATTTTACGCACACAGCCAGGATTATCACTGTCCCGTAAACTACGACGAGTCCGAATATTACGTATTATTTACGTAAACATTCTATCACGCCGGAATCGAGCGGATCGCAATATCGAGCTGTGCCGAGACTGCCGACTGCCGAGCCGAGAGTGCCGAGTGCCGAGCGTTCTCACGATCGCCGCTATCAACATCAACATCAACGATCCCCGTGGTTGAAAATTGAAAAAATCCCGGTTTTCCACGCCAGCCCTCGAAACTTACTGTACTAGTGTACTGTGACAAACTTCATTGAAATATCGAAAACCGACTTCGACAGCTTCGACTTAACTTGCATAGTGGCCATAGTGCATACTTATTACTTACTGCTTACTGCATAGTGCATATTTGATAGAGGTTAAGCAACGCTGTGTTATATAGCTCCGGGGCGGAGCTGAAGGCACTAATTTTCTCTCATCCGAGGGAACTAACCTCAAAAAAAAACTGCATATTTGCATAAGGTAATTTAATTTTCACAATAATTTAAGAAAGAGTACCTTAGTTTCCTTCTAATTTTAACAATGTATTAATATCTACATTATCTATAATAAAATTCAACTTTAATTATTTGCAATATTACTTTGTTTGCTTGAGAATCTGGTATCAGATGCATGTGCATGATATATTATCAAAACATTCTTATATTAAATATTTTATATCTTATATGAGAATACTGGGAATCTGTAACTAAAAACTTTCAGAACAGTGTTCTACATTTCTACAATGCACATTTAATAATTAATACTGAATATGACTATTGACTATCTGATTCTGTTCTGAGTTCTGACTTCTGACTTTTGTTTATTTGAAGGTCACAGATAAGGAGATTAAGAATCAAGAAAGTACATTTAGAGATAAATGTGTGATTGAAATATAAATCCTTTGATATCCTATTATTCTATACTATATCTATTTCTAGTTTCTAAACTTTATTTGCAGAAGAATATATAGGGAAATACAAGTAAGCAAGCAATAGAAAATTTTTCTATTAATAAGCAACACTTTTTACCTTTTACTTTTAACCTTTAACTGCAAGCAACACAAAATGTCCTGTGATCATCCTGCAATGTCCTGCATGTACTCAAGGGCCGATTTTTATAGAACGGTATTCACACTTCACAGTTCACACTTTCATCACAGTCTAATCTTATATTTCAGATCGTCTTAAGTTCATCTTCAGATACTGTGGATAGTGTGGATCGTTTTTATTGGCTGCGGCAAATCTGAAGATGAACTTAAGACAATCTTAAATATAAGATCTAACATTTGACTAAGATGTTTTAAAGCATGCTCCAGAATATTCTGGATGATTTTGGGTTGTCTTGTGCTATCCAGGTTCAAGAGCCAATCCAGATAAATTTGCATAGCTGCAGCATAACCATACACATAAAGAAAATTATTCAATCGCATTGTATACATGTATACGCGCATTTTTAAGATAATTTTCTTTACACATATGGTTAATGTTAATATGGTTATGGTTATACAGCTATACAAGTTTGTCCGGATAAATCCTAATTATGTAGTATGTATGTACCTAATACCTAATGTGATTATATCATTTATGTATAATATGTATATTATTTTGTAATTTATAGTGTCCTTAAAAACTAGAAGTATGGTTTGGGATTATTTTATTCGGACTGAGAATGGTGGTTTTTGTAAATTATGTGGACAGACCGTAAAGAGTGGTGGAAATACAACTAATTTAAAAAATCATATAAATAGAAAGCACGGAGATATCAGCATTACGAAGTCGAACAATGTACAGAATAAAAGGAAACAAGAAGAACAACACGACCATGTAATTTTTAATTATAAACAAAACACTTTAGTAAATTACGTCTTTATTATTTGTATTTGTTAATATTAATATATATATATATATATATATATATATATATATAATATATATAATATATACATTATATATATATAAATTTTAGAGAAAGAGAAAGGATTATGTTAACGATGACCAGGATGATCCTGATATTCCTGATAAGGACGACCCTGCTTATTCTAATGATAGTATTGATATTGATACTATTAATAGTAATGATTCTGATAAGGATAAGGATAAGGATATAATATCAATACCATCTCCATCTCCATCATGTTCTTCTAGTTCTTCAAAATCTCTAAACGTAAAAAAACTAAAAAATGAATCAATTGGAACAAAAACAGTAAAACTTTTTCAACCACGAATTGACAAAGCCCTACTAAATGTGAAAGCATTTGAGAAGGTAAGAAAATAAATTATTTTATATTATTAGATAACATATAAACATATAATACTTTTCATTTCTTATAGTTTAGAATCTTTTTGCATGAAACTTTTGTAATTTGTAATATTTGTATTACAGAGGGAGGTGTAAGAAGTGGTAAAATAACGAACGGAATTATATACATGATCTCAAAAGACATTTTACCTTTCAATACAGTGGAGAAAGAAGGTTTCCTTTATTTAATGAACATAACTGCGCCTTTGTATAAAGTTCCATCAAGAAAAACAATAACAAAGTTAATAGAAAAAAAATATGATATTCTTTCAAATATAATAAAGACTAAGTTATCTAGTATTGATAACTTATGTCTCACAACAGATGTATGGACGGATGTTATCAATACTAAGAGCTATTTGGGAGTGACAGCATATTTTATTTTAAATGATAAACTGACCTCTGTAGTTATTGGTGTTAACGAACTGGATGAGCGGCATACTTCAGATTACCTTGGACAATGGTTGTTAAGGATATGTACTGAATGGCATATTGGAAAAGATAATGTTGTTGCCATCGTAACAGACAATGCAGCGAATATTGTGAAAGCTGTCAGTGATACATTTGGGAAAGATAAACATTTAGGTTGTTTTGCTCACACACTAAACTTAGTCGCAACATCATTATTAAAACACAATAATGAAGTTAATGCTTTATGTGCA
>NW_020209904.1:0-1111 GCF_003070985.1 Temnothorax curvispinosus
TTGTTCAACCGTACTGCTACTGATTGGTGATCCGAATCTACCTCACACTCCACCTGTAATCTTGTCACTATTTCCCAAGTTTTTCTATCTCCTATTGCGTAATTGATCACTATTTCCCCCCTTCCTCCTGTAAAAGTCGCCTCCCCCTCCTCACCTCCCTCCTTTGCTCCAATCATAATTTCCCACCCTTCCTCTTCCACCCATCTAATCAGCCCTTCCTCCTACCTATTTATCATTTTATCTTTCGATTTTCTTTCAGCTCCCTCTTCTCCATCCTCCAGCGCTCCTTTCTCCCCTGTTCTCGCAATGAAATCGCCTTCACTATCCATCTCTTTTCTCTCCCTTCCTCCTCTTTTACCGATTTTATCTTACCCACCATCTTGTCCAAGTTGCGCTTACGTAAACTGTTGCCAATCTCCATTTCTCTTTCTTCCATCTTACTTCTCTAATCATTAAACCCTCCTCCTCCACCCATTCTTCTTCCTTTTCTAACCCTTTTCTGACTTCCATCATTATTCCACCTATTGCTTTTCCTTTTCTTCTAACTCTTTCTTTCTTTGCACCCTGTATACTCCAGAACTTTTTTGGCATCTTATTCTTCATCTTCTCCCATTCCTCTCGTTCCAGCCACGTCTCCATCAACCCCAACATTCCACTCTTTTATCCTTTCCCAAAACTCTTCCTGTTTTTCCTTCACTCCCGCTACATTCCAAAAATTTATCTTTAGGCTTCCTTTCTGTTCCTTCCTTTTTTTCCTCCCTCTCTAATTCTTTTCTTCCCCTTCTCTTTTTCTCACCTCTTTTTCCTCTCTTTCACTCCTTTTTACTTTCCCCACTTTACTCTCTCTGACTCCTTTCCCCCCTCCCCTCAGCCTCACCACACTCCCTTTTTTCCTACTCTCCCTCTCCTTTCTTTTCTCTCCACTCTACCCTCCCATCGTTTTTCCTCTCTTCTCACTATCCTCCCTTTTCATTTTTTTGTCTCCCTCTTTTCTACTCTTTCCCTCTTCCTCTGTTCCTTTCTTCCCCCCCTCCTTTTTCTTGTTCCTCTTTCTCATTTTCCCATCCATCTGTCAGGACTTCTTTTTCCTCATCCCAACTCCACCACTTCC
>NW_020209905.1:0-1039 GCF_003070985.1 Temnothorax curvispinosus
TCTCTCTCTCTCTCTCTCATTTTGTATATTCCTTATTTTAAATTAACATTTAAAATATGCGTAAACATAAAAATCTTAATAGTTGAAAATATATTTTAATATTTAGAATATATATAGATGAAATTGTATATTTGTGAAAAAACAAAAATATATCTCTTGTAAAAATATAGTATACATATATATTATTGAAATATTTGCATTCAAGAGCATTCACCTCACTCACTCACGCACGCACGCAAGCCACGTAGAATATTTTTTTACAAAGTTGTAAATAAATTCAATGCATGTGCAACAACATCGATTTTCACCTTCCTGTGCTTGGCTATGAGGTTTCCATCCGGTCCCCATACGGTGCAAGTGTTGTACAACTTGTCATCGTTGCTTCTCTCCGGTATCGTACCACCAATCACATAGATATTGTTCTTTCTCGCCGCCTCGGACAACGCCGCGCTCGTCTCACCGTCCGGAATGCTCTCGGCGTATCTCGCAAAGTGAGCTATTTGTTTTACGAGTTTTACGTTAATACAAAATACAACGAGTGATAAACGAGTAAACTGCACTCACGCGCGTATAAAATCTGTTATAGGTATCTCGCGCGCAAACAGTAATCAAAAGTATATCCATATTATATCCATTAAAAATTTGAAAACGAACGATCACTATATACGCACACAACGTTAAATTAATTTCTTCATAAATTATTATAAATTTTATTTCCATACTCCAGCTTAATTCTTTCATAATCATCCGTACTCTTCTACTTTTCTGAAGCAAAAAGATTTTTATAACTGTATATATAACTATATATAATAAGCCTTGAAGAAATAGAAGTAGAAATTTAAAACGGTGGATTGCTTACGTTACAAAGCTAACGATAAGATATGCAGGCTTTTAATTGTTTCGCAAATACAGATTTGCAAGAATTCGCGCGATGTCACTTATATACGCAGACATTTTACTTAAATACGAAAATATCACGCAGTCAGAAGCGAGAAGCAGTGACACGATCATTTCCTCGATCGCTTGTCGTTACGATATA
>NW_020209906.1:0-825 GCF_003070985.1 Temnothorax curvispinosus
GGTCACCATAAATGACAGACGGTGTAAATAATTCTTGCTGTTCTAGGTATCTGAAACGCAAAAAAACTAAAATTTTCTTATTCAGAAGAAGTATATGTAGCTATCGTCTGAACTAGAAATAAACCAATATTTCCATTCTAGGTTCTAGGCGGCCTTTTTATCAAAAATATTATTAATCAATATTAAATAAACCATTTACGATCTGAGCTTAGATTTTATAGTAGCCTAATATTTTTTATATACTATATATTTACATATTTTTCCAACTTCAACTACGCGCCGACTAACTTGTCAGACTTACAACACAGACGTTGTCTACGCCCAACGCGTGCAGACACATGCAGACGTTGTTACAATCGTTCAAGAAAACTGTTCAACATTTTATGTGTTGCTGCAGAAGAAATTCGTAATGTCGGCGGACAAATTATAGTGGCTAGTGCTGCTAGAAAAGATCGTAGTATTTTAAGGATACATGTTGTAGATGATATTGCTTGTCCCTCGCTTGTAGTTCGAAAATGTTTGATTATTAAAAACATTTGATTATTAAAATCTTACATTCAAAATAACGCTTATAGCAGATAAACAAAAATCTTGTCTGTATTTGACATTACACTTGGGAAAATTAAGCGTGTAAAAAATCTGCAAAAGAAATGTAAACGTGCAAAGAAATTATTGTCAATAACATCACAAATACAGAAGAAAATGTAAATAATTTATTTCTTTATTATTACAATAATTTGAATATTGAAATTATTTTGTACCATATGCTTTCTCACACTTATATGTATGTGATTAATAATAAAACATGTTAATGACAAATAATAA
>NW_020209906.1:925-1695 GCF_003070985.1 Temnothorax curvispinosus
GGTATTAAAAATCGAGATACTGAGCTTCAAAGTTTTAACTTTTAACACGGAATTCCTATTCCAAGGTATTGTGAAACAGACATTTTAATAAATTGTGAAAAAAGTTTTTTCTAAATGTTTTTGAAAGACTAGTATATGATGCTTTATATATAAAAATAGAAATTAATAATATGCGATAAGTTTCAATACCCTTGCGGTACTCGTTTTCGAGAAATACTTGTAAAGTACGCGATTTGAAGTTAACTTCTTATTTTTTAGTTGTTATATGTAATATTTAGTAAATTAACTTTAGTAAAATAAATTTTTTTTTTTAAGCATGGATACAAGTTGAGTATGACTAAAGCCGGAGAAGGTCTTTAAAAATAGGTATTTTTTAGGAATTTTTTATAGGGGAACAAAAAGAAAGCGAATAACATTAAAGTTTACATGTTCTTTTAATCTTACTTTAAAAATTTATTTTTATTTTTTAAGTAAGAAAAATATTCTTCTTTTTTGTTACTTCTATGTTATTTCTTGATCAGTAAAAGACGTAAGTATGAGAAACGAAGTAAATAATTCTAGCTGTTTTAGGTATCAAAAACGTAAAAACCAAAAATTTTCTTATTCAAAATAAGTGATATGGCTATCGTCTGAACTAGAATAAACATTTTCTTTTAATAAAATACTAATAAAATTTTTAAAAAAGTTATAATATTTTTAATAAAAAAACCGCTCAAAATGGAAATATTGATTTAGTTCTAGTTCAGACGATAGCCACACTTCTCCTGCAG
>NW_020209906.1:1795-2329 GCF_003070985.1 Temnothorax curvispinosus
ACCTAAAACAGCTAGAATTATTTACATCGTCTGTCATTTATAGTGACCAGGATATAACAGAAAAAAGAGCATTTTTGTTACTTAAAAAATAAAAATAAATTTTTAAAATAAAGTGAAGAAAACATGCAAAGTTTAACGTTATTCACTTTCTTCGTTTCCCTATAAAACATTCATGAAAAATATATATTTTAAAGATCTTTTAAATTAGAATGTCTCCGTTAATAATTCTTTACATTCTCTTCCTGACGTGTGTGTGAAGCTATCGTCTCATTTTGCAGGAACTCACAAATTATTGAGAGTTCTGGCTTCCTTTTCAATAGTTCTAGAGTTCTTGATATTTTAAACAAATAGTTCTGGTCATTAAAGCCAAAAAACGCGTCAGTACAAACTGAAACGCTATATAGGTTCACGCAGCGTCTCACTTTGTCCTACACAAGTTCCACCACTGTATCTCATCAGATTTTGCAAGATCTATAGTTCTATAACAGTTCTATAAAGAGTTCTGCCATATAAAAGTAAAAAAATTAATTATAA
>NW_020209907.1:0-3732 GCF_003070985.1 Temnothorax curvispinosus
ATTTAAAAAAATTATTTCTTAGAAGCATCTGAACATGTGCAGTCCACCTCCTCAAGTAATACTTCATTGAAGAAAGTATTTGGTATGTAATTTAGTTTTGCGTCTCTTTTACATTGTAAGGTAATTTTTTTAAATTAATTATATGCATTGTTTTAGTAGATAATATGGACATGTCAACTAATGAAGAAAAAGAAATGGAAGAGGATGAGATAGAAGAGACGTCATTGACGGAAAATAAAGAAAGTAAGGAAATTTGACAATATGGATTGTAATTTTTTAAAAATGTTATTACTTTACATTGTAATGTTTGGTTTACATTGCAGATTTCAGATGGTCTCATGCGGCAATTATGCTGTTATTGGAAGAATACAGACTGCGAGAATCTTCCATGTCTTCTGGAAAAATGAGTCATAAGAAAGCATGGGATAAAATTGCGCGAGTAATGAATGTTAAAGGATATGATGTCTCGGGTAAACAATGCATGACAAGGATTAATACAATGAAGCGAACATATAAAACGGTCAAAGATCATAACGGAAGATCTGGTAACAATAAGCGCACTTGGAAATATTACGACGTAAGTATTACTTGATTTATTACAATAAATATTAACTTTTGCTTTACCTAACTATTACGCACATACGCTTTTATTACTCTTAATGCAATATTGGCTGTTTAGGCCATGGAAAGTCTTCTTGGCCGAAAACCATATATGGAACCGTTGACAACCATTTCGTCAAGTGGATCTGTAACATCGAGGCCTGAAAGGCCGGACTCTCGAGGTAGTAGCAGCAGTAGTGTCTCTACCTGTGAATCCGGTGAAGCTCCTCGTAAGAGACTATTACTCATTGAAAATTGAATATTGAATTAATGTTGATTTATAGGCCGTAACCGTTGATTTAATCTGTAAGCCCTAAAAAATTTTCTAATCAGTCGATTATTCTCCTCACATTAGACTGTGATTGGTCAATTTCTTAGAGCTTACAGTTTAATTAATGGTTACAGCTTTTATAAATCAGCCTTTAGACATTACAGTGAAATAAAAAAATTTTTTACTTTTAGGTAAACGTAAAGCCACTGATCAACCAGCCATCATACAAACGCTAATAGAAAAGCGCCAAAAAGCTGAGGAAGAAAAAGCAAAGAGACACAAAGAAAGGATGGAAATGGGAAACAAAATGTTGGCAAAACTGGATAAACTTCTAGAGAAGAAGTAAATACCTCAATGTTACAGAACCAGTTGCACAGTTTGGAAAAGTGCAATTACATAGTACAAAAGTTTGGTTATTATTTGGAATATTAATATATATTCTATTATATATTATTTTATATTACACGCACGTTTATTTTATTATTAATATATTCTCTCTTGCGTTATATTGAGCAAAGTGTAAGTGGTAACTATAATTTCATTTATTAACATTAAATAATATATAAAGTAGGTATATAAGATGGGTATATAGAAGATTACAAGATTAAAAGATAAAAGATGGAGAGATAATGATTAAACCAAAGATTACATTATAATTTTTTAAGGTTTTTAGTTTGTATACAATAAATATTAACCGATTGCATAGTAAATTGTAGTTTTTTATTTCAAATAAATGAATATGTACCAATTATACATTTCTTAGTCGTAATCTCTGAGCTATTAGATCTCGCTTTGCAGCACCTGCATAAGCAGCATCACGCATATTTTCATTATTGGCCATCACACAATCTATCACATCTACATCCTCAGTCACTTCTATATTAAAATCATCATTTTTCATTAGACACACATTATGTAAAACACAACAGGCAAGAATATGCAGTGGAATTAAGTCTACTCTATCCATTGCAAGTGTTGTAAGAAGACTTCGAAAACGTCCCTTTAATAGTCCGAAAGCTCTTTCAATAGCAATTCTCGCAGAAGCATGACAAAAGTTATAATTTTGTTGACGTTGTGTCATATGGTCATTGTCTCGATACGGTATTAGCAAATTTTCATGCAATTTATAGGTTAGATCTCCAACTAAGTGACAATCTTGTGGAAACTTTGACACATTTCCAAGATAGGATTGTACTTCCGACAGACGAAACACTCGTTGATCATGTACCGACCCCACATGTCCAACATAACAGTGGATAAATTGGCAAGTGTGGTCACAAATAGCCTGCAACAAAAGACATACAAACCAATATAGATTACATAAAATTGGCATGAAAAGAATTAACATTGGAATTCCCGCTAAAATTATTGAAGTAGAAAATATTACCTGAAGTTGGATTGAGTGATGACTTTTGCGATTGACATATGCTGCTGGATCATCTTTAGGAGCTGGAATATTGATGTGCGTGCCATCAATAGCACCAATGACTTTAGGGAATCCACTATTAGCTTCAAATCCTGCCCACACTTGACCAACTCGTTCATTTGTAGGCCATTTAATTACAGTAGGTGCCAGCTCAATAAGTGCATTTATAACACGTCTTGTTATATATAATGCAGTACTTCTACCGACATTAAATCGATCGGAAATCGACCTGAAGATTAAAACAAAAATATATAACAGTTGTTTTCTAGTTAAGGCTCCTAGGGTTTCGCCGCCGTCATGTGAGATCATGACGTCAAAGGCGGAAATGACACGCTGAGAATTCTTGCGTGCCATTTCCAAATAAAATAACATACTTCAAATTACTTCAGCACACTTTAAAAATACTCCGAGAACTATCCCTTTCTCTTCATGTAATAAATGTAATACGAAACCGTGCGCCGGCGCATAAGCACTCATATTACATTCATTTTATGACTGTTTTTTAACTGTCAATGGAAAGGGATAGTTCTCGGGAGTATTTTTGGTATGTGCTGAAGTGATCTGAAGTATTATGTTATCTTCTTATTTGGAAATGGCACGCAAGAATTTTCAGCGTGTTATTTCTCGTCCCTGACGTCACGATCTCACATGATGACAGCGAGAGCCCAGGAGTCTTAATGACACAAATCAACATAAGCATCTCTGTTTATGTTGCCAACATGTCAAACAAAGGAAGATTGATGCTTGTGTTGACTGATATCACTGACCATGTTCAACAAAACTGTGAACTTATTCATTACCTTAAAGAATCTGGAGTAGCTAATCGCCACAACGCCAACAAACACTGTTTGCGTGGAGAAATCATAGGTGCTCCCTCTGTTTTCTCTCTTAGTATAATAGACAGAAGATACTCGAAGGTTCCAGGAAGCATCCTAAATCATGTATTAGTTATTGTTTATCAGTTAGATATTGCATTCTGTATTCAAATCTGTACTAAACTGTTTACCATAGACTTTTTGATAGAGAAATATTTTTATCGGCGGATCGGCGATCAACGATCGCGAGAACCGTGCCGATCGACCGTCTCGCGGAGAAGAGTATGAAGAGACGAGGAAACCGATGACCGAAAAGCGATGTGGGACTTCAGACTCCACCTGTTACCTAAACGCAAACGCAAACACCAATAATGCCAACGCTACGCTAGTGCCGTTCATGGAGCTCGCTATCGCTATCGCGCTATTGGCTCCATGAACAGTTTTGGTAGCGTTTGCGTTTATAGCGTTAATAGCGTTTTTCCGAACGCACCCCTTGTGGATCGTGGTGCGAGGAATCGCACCTGGCGCCCAATATTTCGAGGAACTTAGTCGAGCTACCATCTGGGTTTCTGCGAGTCTTGTCGCGATTGATTTTTCGTAAGATAATTAGTGAACAAAGC
>NW_020209908.1:0-2767 GCF_003070985.1 Temnothorax curvispinosus
CACATATAATTCTTTTAAATTCGGTTGATTAGACTTAGCTTTATATGCGATCAAAATTATGGCTCTTTGGCGCTCCTCTACCTCGCGAAACACTCCTCTACCTCGCGAGGTGCTCCGCTACTTAGCATACATAAAAATTATATATGAAATAGAGGTAGAAAGGACCGAAGAATATAATACACATATAATTCTTTTAAATTCGGTTGATTAGACTTAGCTTTATATGCGAAGTTAGAGCAAACACGGACATCAAATCTGCATATACACATATATCGCTTAATTATTGCCATGCTGTTCCTTTTCTCCACTTAATTTCGTTTTCTTTTGACGTTTCCTGAGTTATCTTTTAGATTTATTACAATTGTTCTAGCGCCCTGTATGTGATATTACAATGCCTTCTTCTTTTTGTACGCATCATTTTTATTTTCGTTGTTGTATTCTTAATTATTACATTAGATTGTTCATCTTTGCGTGCAATATTGATACACTTTTTTTTTATTATATAATTGTTACGATTCTTTTCTTTTTTGTTGTAATTATCCAAGAAAAAAATAGGTATAATATAGTCAAATGTAAAAATATATCATTAGATATAAAAAAATTTAATTTTATATGAATTTTATATGATTATATATGTATAATCAGATCCGCGATATGATCATATCTTTACGTAGGGGAGACCAAGGCTGGTTGTCACACTTTTCAAATACTGATTAAAAAAAAAATGTTAGCAATATTTTATAATATCGTATATTACTTTATAATGTAGCTATATCCTTTAGGTGTAAGAAAAAAAATATTATACTTGTATATATTTATACACAAAAAGTTATTTAATTTTAAGCAAAATCGTGCAAATGTGACAACTTACCCTATATTCAGGGTTGATTGTTACATGATTCTAGATTGATTGTCATGTATCTTTCATGTAAAGGACACATACGACAAATAGTTTTTTTTTTTTAAACTTGTTTTTACGTTAATTATTCGCTGAGTAATTACAGTTTAACTCTTAATTAGCACACGTCGATTAGGCCACCTCAAATGCCACACTAGTGCGATTTGACAACTTTTAACTGTCGTATCTCAGTCATTTTTAATAAAAATTTATGTAAAATTTCCCTGGCAATCGAGTAGTGCTCTATATTTTAGGAAAAAGAAGTGATTTTTATATAAAAAATTGAAATATATAAAGTGCTGAACAGAAAAAAGTGGTGCGAATTAGCACATGTGTGCTAATTGAGGGTTAAAAATCGGCAAAAATTTACTGCAGACAAAAAGTGATCTCCTAATTCTTTTTGAGCAGTGTATTTTTAACCTTTTATTATTAGGTATATTTTTATACAAATAAATTTTAATTTTTTTAAATTATAAAAAAGATTAAAAATTTCTTTTCATTGTTAAATCATTCCCTTCCCTCCGATTCCTACCTACCCATATCCCTACCTACATGTATGCTTACTTATTCATTCCCTACCTAGATTTCTCAAAATTATAATTAACTAAGTTTCCTTCTATTGTTGAAAACCACACCCCTATATATCCCTACCTATACCAGATTTTTATTTCATTCTTACCTACCTACCCGATTTTTATCTAATTTTTATCCATATTCCTACCTACTCGTAACTTTATTTAGTATACCTTATCTAGTATTAGTTACCGCGATTACCCGAAATCGTGCGCGAATTTGATATTAAATCAGGACCGTTTGGGAGTTTTATTGTAAGTTTAAATTACGTGAGCAAGGAATTTTTAATTCGAGACGGCATCCTTCTGTCTCTGATTACGTGCAATCGCACGTAAAAAAACCTTATAGGCTTACCTTTATATAAGTATTATTTATACTTTGATTGGTGTTGTGCACACCAACCTACCTTGTAAAATCCTCTTCGTCTTCTTTTTTCTGGCCAAAATAGACTCATCTTTTGTAGAACCTGGCCATATCCTGGTTTTATACAGCAGAAATCGACAACAAGAAGAAATACTCCTGTTGCCGGCAATAAGCGTAAGATTTTACGCTTTTGTACGATGCGCGAAACACGAACGCGTCGCGAAGGGGCCATCACATTAATTAACTCAATTAAATATGGAATTAACCAATTAACAGTAATAACAATAACTCCATTGTATACAAGTTAATTGCGCATTTATTGTTTACACGCGTTATTTATTCGTATTAAAATATATCCAGTAATTAAAATACATATCCGATTGGAAACAAATCTGAATTTGAAAAAAAATCTCTATGTCGACAGCGTTTTGATTTAAAGAAATTGGATAGCGATTTATGAAATTTATAATATTAAATTTTAAATATAAACTTTATAATATAAACAATAAAACTAATTTGAAAATAAACAGATCCGCTATTTGATAAAATCTAAAGCTCATAATATACGTATTTTCATCGATTCGAACGATTTAATATTGCTGAATCTCATCAAGAAACATGCAAAGATGAGAAATTCAGATGAATGACGTAAGATCCGACAAGGATAATAAAAATCCCACACACACGATAGAATTGATAATAATAATCACTTTGTACTTTGCAAATTATTAAGATTACTTTTTATATAATATATTGTTTCAAAATCATTCTTAGCGAAATGAAACTGATTGATTCTATTATACATAAGATAATTATTTAAAAAATCTTTTATTTCATAATAAAATAGATATCGGATCTCACATTACTTTACTACTTTAACTGGTATAAAATCCAGTTATCAATCACTACATATGAATAAGCTATAACAGATTA
>NW_020209909.1:0-2015 GCF_003070985.1 Temnothorax curvispinosus
CTCGATTTGCTCTCTCCGACTGACTGTTAACGATCGGAGCGGTCGACACGCACAACTTCGCGTTCAATATGTGATCCTCGATTATTGATTATCGACCGGGCGCGGAAAATAATTCCACAAATATATTCTAGTTTTCAAAAACTTGTGTCAAGATATTTGAAAACTATTGGTAAGAAAATATTCTTAGTTGTAAGAAAACTTATTTAAGAGAAACAAAATAAAATAAGAAAGTGCTTTCCTTGGCTGTAGAATGATTATTTTTATGTGTGTAGGAAATAAAAAATGTTTTTTTAATTCCTCATAAGATTCAATTTAATATCTAGATTAGATCTCGATATTAGTAGTTAGATATCAGTGCAATTTTTAGCGTAAATTGTTTTAATAGTTCTTCAATAATAATATTAATAATAATTTACGGAATTATAAAGATGTTACGTTTACTACGGTAACGAAGTTCATCATCAGATCATTTGTAAGTGTTCACCAAATCACAAAATAAATACAATAAATACAATAAAACTAATATCAGTATATAAGTGAAAGAGGTTACGTAAAATCGTAATATTTCTTTCTCTTTCTCTCTCTCTTTCTCTCTTTCTCTCTTTTTCTCTCTCTCTCTCTCTCTCTCTCTCTCTCTCTCTCTCTCTCTCATCGAATGACTCTCCACCTGCCATTGGAGACTCAAATAGAGTCAAGATACATCAAATATAACATAAAACAATTCGTTAAATGAAACATTAAGACAAATTCTCAATTCAGTAGTTAGTTGGAATTCGAGATCTAATAATGAAAAAAAATACTAAACAATTTATTCAGCTCACCAATTTATTCACTTATTCACGTCTATTTCACTTACCATGCAATCAGACAATGTTAATAAGCGAATAAATGGCTTGCAGATGATATGCAAAAAATCTTGGTTTCAAAATTGGCTAATCCATATAAGTATCTCGTATTGGATATCCGCGGTGTCATCTGCGGATTATAGATTAACATTTTTATCACTTTGCATTTTCTTTTTCAAGAATATTATATATCACTGAAAGTCCATTTTCCGGCTTGTACATCTTCCTTGCTTAGATTTCAACCAATTGATTTGTTCATCGAATATCTAACAAATAGTCATCGTGTCGCTCCTGAATCAAAGATCAATTACGAAGTTTTCCTCTCCTCTTTAGAGAAGAAACTACCCAACAGCTCTATATCGAAGTTTCCCGTGCGTCTATCGTAGTCTCAGGTCTTCCTCTTAATCCGAATCCACTGTTTTGATTAAATCATTAAATCTTTCCCGTTATAAAATAGAATTTGAAAGACATTAATGCATAATAACTTTCCTATTATAGTCTAGTGGGACTATAATATTGAAATGGAATCAATACAATCCTGTGCATTCTTAGTACCTTGAAATTCGGTATCATTCTCTATCAAGTTTTTTGAATTTATTATTAAGAGTCAATAATTCTGTGATGATTTCAAATAAATTCCACAATAGCGTTGACATTATTAAAATGAATACAACAGATATTATTTATAGCCATCGATTATTGCTAAAAATTATTCCTTACTTATAAAAGTTGCATAAACGTAAGATATCTAAGGTTGTCCTTTCCACTGGATTAGAGGAGAGGACGTGACTGAAATTTAAATCCTTTACATTTCAATTCAAAGTTGTCGTGTCGAAAGTTTCATATTAATTATACGCACTGTATTTGTGATTCAACTAATTTTTTAAAGATTTTTTTATTTTAAAATAAACGTTTGAACCAATTGGGTATAGTACAGAATAAATAAATCAAATGTTTCATTAGATGCATTTATTTTTCTGCATAAAGATTTTTTATACATATAGCACACAATATATTAATATCACAATTTTTTTTTCATTTTTACTCTCTTGACTAGATCAGCTGATTTATGATAGAAATAGAATATCTTACTGCAGCAATCGTGCATATATAAGTCAGAATACAATACAATGTTACGTATAAGGAAAGTTTCCAAAAAACAGACATTCG
>NW_020209910.1:0-3978 GCF_003070985.1 Temnothorax curvispinosus
CCTAGCTTTGACACAGATGATACACTTATGCACAACTTCGCGAACAATCCCTCTAGCACTCAGAGGCCAATAACGTTCTCTTATAGCTGCCAAAGTGGCCTGAGGTCCTGCATGTAGTAATCTTTTATGCTCTTGCTCAATAATGAGACAAGTGAGCCGATGACGTGCTGGTAATATCAGCTGATGCTTGATTTCATAGGAGATATTAGCATTTTTCAGACGTCCACCAACTCTTAATAATCCTTCGTGATCTAAAAAGGGGTTCAAAGCAAGCAAACGACTATCTCTCCTAATTGGTCTTTGATTTTCGATAGCTTCAATTTCCATGTGAAATATTAATCGCTGTATTCTTCTAATGATAAGCCTTTGAGATACTTCCAATTCTTGAGCGGAAATGGAATCGAACCTACGATCATTCGGTTTGGATCTTGCGTTATGCACGAAACGAAGACACCTCGCAATCGTTTTAATCAATCGAACATATGACGAAAATCTATCGATGATGTCGAATTCTTCATGTGAAGTAGAAGTGACTACGATTGTCTTTCGCTGCTCAGGTAGCTCTTCCGCATTGACTGAAGATCGTACGACTTTAGGCCATGAGGATTCGTCGTCGCGCAACCACGATGGACCATTCCACCATAGATCTGCGTCCTTGAGAACAGAAGGAGTGGCTCCACGCGATAGAATATCTGCAGGGTTACATTCGGTACCTACGTGAGACCAGCTTTGAACCGATGTGAGCTCTTGTATGTCACCCACTCTATTGGCAACGAAAGTGTTGAATCTTCGACTTGAGGAGTTGATCCAATCCAAAACTATTTGAGAATCTGTCCAAAGGTATACTGCGTCAATCTTCAATTCCAAAATAGAAACGACTTTGTCGGTTAGTTGCGCCAACAGTTGCGCAGCGCTTAGCTCTAATCGAGGCAAAGACACGGCTTTCAGGGGTGCTACTCGTGACTTCGCGCATAATAGCTTTGTAGTATGCACTTTTCTTTGATTTGTAGTGCGTAAGTATATGCATGCTCCATATGCATTTTGACTCGCGTCGCAAAACCCGTGCAGCTCAATGCGTGTGCTTGATTTAACTTCGACTGCTCTGCGGGAAATGCGAATATCATTCAACTGGCTAAGTTGCGATTTGTAGTTACTCCATTGCGTGTGCAACTCTGCGGGCAAAGATTCATCCCAGCCGAGCTGCAATGTCCATAATCGTTGAATCAACATTTTTGCAAGTATTATGACCGGTCCAAGAAGACCTAAGGGATCAAATATCTGTGCGACACATGACAAAATTGTTCTCTTTGTCACGCGCTGATTAGTGTCCGCTTTGATTTGTATTCGATACAGCAATACATCATCCTTTGGATTCCATTGAATGCCCAATGTTTTGCACATACCTTCTTTGTCCAATGTTCGTGTTGAATTCATCATGGAAGAGTCAGGAAGATTAACAAGCAGATCAGGACTGTTGGAAGCCCATTTGCGTAATACGAAACCACCTTTTTCAAGAAGCTTTGTAGTCTCATCACGAACTTGCAGTGCTGCTTCCTTCGTGTTTGCCCCAGTAATGAGATCGTCGACGTCAAAGTCCCGCAACACGATTTTCGATCCAATCGGGAAGTTCTTTGCTTCAATCTCTGCCAGTGTTCTGATTGACTTAATGGCAAGAAAGGCTGCTGCGCCAGTGCCATACGTGACTGTTAATAATTCTAGCACTCTTATCGGACCATCCGGAGTGTCGCGCCACAGGATACGTTGCAAAGATACCTGTGATTCGTCGACCAACACCTGGCGGTACATCTTTGTTATATCTGCAACTAAAACAAATTCAAACGTACGAAATCTTGAAATAATAGAAAAGAGATCCTGCTGCAGTGAGGGCCCGACCATCAGGCAGTCATTAAGTGAAACGCCCGTTGTCGTTTTGCACGAGGCGTTGAATACAACCCTTAGTTTGGTCGTATCACTCTCTTCTTTGATCACGCAATGGTGAGGCAAATAGCAGTGCGGGAAGGTTTCTATATCTTGACCTTGCACCTCTCTCAAATGCCCCAACGCTTCGTATTCATGGATGAAGTCCGTGTAATCCTTTTTGAGCGACGGATTACGATTTAGACGGCGTTCGAGATTTATAAATTGTCGTGTAGCAATGTCCTTTGATTGACCGAGCCGCGCTAATTCTTCGTGCTTGATCGGGAGCTTGACTATAAATCTGCCCGTTGAATTTCTCTTGACCGTTGACTTAAAATGCTCTACGCACTTACGATCCTCTGCTGACATCTTGATCTTCCGCGCGCCATGCTCGATTTCCCAAAATTTCGCTATAGCATTATCGAGTGCTTCGTTGGTGATAAGATTGCAGATCGTTGCTTCGGACTGCGTCTTTCTTGTGCTGATTTCACCTCCTGCGATCCAGCCGAATTGTGTTTTCTGCCAACGTGGCTGATCTGGTGTGGTCCTTATCTGACCTACACAGAGGAGATCCCAAAAAAGTCCTGCTCCTATGAGTATGTCTATCTTTGATGTCTCCATAAAATTGGGATCCGCTAACTTGATTCCTGGTGGAACGCGAATGTCCAATCTTCTCATTGGTGTATTTGGAATGTCCTGTACAATTTTACGCAGCACAAGGCATCTGAGTTCTACCTTGAAGCCGTTGAAACGAGATTGCACCATTATGTTAACGTAGCTATGCGTTTCAGTGCTCGATTCTCCCACTCCGCTTATTGGCACAGAGGTAGGATGTCGCTTGAGCCCGAGCCTTTCGACTAGTTCTGATGTCACGAAGTTCGCTTGCGAGCCAGCATCGAGAATAGCTCGACACGGTAGAATACTTCCTTTATTATCCTGAACGTGAATGATTGCTGTGGACAGTAAGACATGCTGCCCTGACAACCGTGTGACGTGATTTACGCTCGTTAATGATGCTGATTGCACAGAGGCAACCACATCCGTGGACTTCGTTTCAGTTTCCTTCGCTTGCGGGGTTGATTCCATGTGTAATAAAGTATTGTGCCTCTTACTACACTTCTTACATGAGCCGGCGTTGCAATTCTTCGCTCGATGATCTGTGGATTTGAGACAATTTAAGCACAACTTGAGGGCTTTGACTTCTTGAAAACGCTTGTCGACTGAGAACCCGAGAAATTTGCCACAAAGAAAGATAGGATGATCGCCCTTGCAAAGGACACATCCTGAATTGCCAGTTGCTACGTTTGCTACAGTAGACTTCTTTGTATTTGTCTTACCAACGCTATTAGACGATGCGGGGCTTTGAGGATTCCTATCAACCGCTTCTAGTGTACGACACCTGTGAGTCAAAAAATCCGTTAATTGTTTGAGAGTCGGAATATTTGAATCTTTGAGGCTAGTCTCCCATTCTTTGTTTGTGGCCGGCGGCAATTTAGTTGTAATTACGTAAATAATAAGATCGTCCCATTGGTCGACAGGACGTTTTAATACCTTTAACGCTCGCAAATGCTTTAATACATTATCCAAGAGATGCCTCAGTTCAGCATGATTTTCCTTATGCAACACTGACTGTCCGAATATCGCTTTAATGTGCTTCTGCATTATAGCCCGCTGGTCATCATATCGCTCTTTTAACATCGCCCATGCTTTTTCGTAATTTTCGGCCGCTATATCTAATGAACTAATAACGTCTGCCGCTTCGTCTTTGAGAGATGATCGCAGATAATGCATCTTTTGTACGGTCGGTAATGTAGTGTTCGTATGTATCATCGAATGAAACACATCATGAAATGGATACCAATTCTCGTACGAACCCGAAAACGTAGGAAGGTCGATTCGCGGTAACTTCATATTGGCGTGGACTTGCGGAGGGTTATCGCGATTACCCGGCACTCGAAACATGTCGAACGGATTGGGGCCGGCAGCGCCCGTTTCTGGTGTACGCTCGATTATAAGCTCCTCGAACCTCGCGTCGACCTCGAAATATTTCTCCTCGAACGA
>NW_020209911.1:0-9192 GCF_003070985.1 Temnothorax curvispinosus
TACGATAAGTGTATCAATAATTTCCCTCTCAAAGTAAGCTACATGCATCCTACAATATATGACTTTTTAGAGTTTCATGTTTTTATTTCGATTAGGAATATATGTATAAATCCGATAGCCGTATGTATATAATTTCTAACACCTGTAGAACATAATAAAAGTTGACTACATTTTTACTAATATAAGGTAGCTGTATTAGACTGGTGTAGTGTCATTTTAGTCACTACATGTTGAGGACAGCTATTTAACTACCGTAGGACTGTACACGCTAATGCACGCGTGCACATATCCGTAGCATGCAAGATTTCATTATAATATCGTGCTACTGCTGTAGATTAGCGAAGCATCATTATTCTTACTATACGTTGATGGAATATATCCAACTATCAAAGATGTCTACGCTTTTTTATAGTGTATATGGATTCCTAGCATATAGTGTTTCATCATTATATCGCGCTATTGTTATTGGATAATCGAAGCATCTTTTTAGCCTATACTCAATTCTATAACGTATATATTTCGCTTAAGTATCATCATTCTTTTTTCTTGTACAAACAGTAAAGGACTCCATGTTGACAACATGTTGACTCCATGTTGTCTCTTTGTTTCTATCTGAGTGAAAGGAAACAAAAACTTTAGTAGTACCGTAGAAAGCGTCACGAACAAATAGGACGATTTTGAAAATGAATAGTACCAATAAACTTCCAAAACGAAGCCGGAAAAATTGGGATTTATTATCGAATAAACAAAAAAGAATTCGCCAACAAGCGCATTATAATGCTATTAGAAGTGCCGTCGAATGTACACTAAGTACATCTTCAAATCAATCAGTTATTGAAGACTGTGCAGTAAGTGCATTAAGTAGTAAGTGTGATAACAAGACAATAAGTGCGAATGACAATAATTTTCATGAAGAAACTGATGTTGACATTGGTGATATTGATAAAGATATCAATGTTTGTGTTGACCGAGACGACCGAGACGACGATGATTCTTTTCACAGCAGTGATGACGATTATTATGATGATGACGACAATTATGATAGTGATAATTCAAATGGTGCATTCGTCAATACTCAAGATCAATTTACTACTGACTTAGCCAGAATGTGTGTTAAAACCAAGATGACTCACGTTCAGATTAACAGTATGTTATCTGTTCTTAGAGAACATAAGTTTCATCAGCAGTTACCGAAAGATGCTCGAACTCTGTTAAAGACTCCTACAAAGTGCACAGATATAAAGGTTCTCAATCCTGGCCATTATCTTCATATTGGTGTTACTAAAAACATTATTATGAAATTAAAAAACATACCAATCAGTGACGAAATACCTCGTATATTACTTGTAGACTTTTCTACCGATGGTGCTAATATTTATAATAATGTTCGTTGCGACGTGTGGCCGATACAATTCCGAATAATAAATATAACCGATAAAAGCCCAATGATAGCAGGCCTTTATCAAGGAAAAAAACAACCTGGTAATTTCAAAGACTTTTTCGCTGATTTTAATAAGGAAATCATCGAATTAACAAATACAGGATTAATATTTAATGGACAAAATATTAAAATACAGTTAAATGCATTTATAGCCGACACTCCAGCAAAGCACCATTGTCTTAATATTAAAGGTCATGGTGGTTATTACAGCTGCCCAAAATGCAAAATTCGTGGAGAACGTCATAAGAACGACCGTACCCATGTGTATAAAGGAATAGGCTACGCTCTTAGGACCGATCAAGAATTCATTTCTTTTCAGAATAATTCTGGGAATAATGACGACGGACATTATAATGGGATTTCGACTCTCTACAATTTACCTATGGGATTAGTGAGTCAAGTAGTAATTGATTATATGCATGGAGTGTGTATTGGAGTCGCTAAGAAAACTGTAGTGGATGCGTGGATTGAAGGAAAACACAAGACAAGACCATTAAATGTAGAAACAAAAAACTGTATTTCTGAACGTTTGTTAACAATAGCTACCCAATGCCCAAAAGAATTTGCACGTCGTCCACGAGGTTTAAATGACTGTCATCGATTTAAAGCAACAGAATATCGTCAATTTTTATTGTATACATCACCGACCGTATTATTAGATTTATTTGGAAATGATACTAGGATGTTACATTTTTTAAAACTGCATTGTGCTATTCGCCTCTTAATCAAGCCAAAACCGAACGACAATGAAATTGATAAAGCACATAAATTATTAGAAGCATTTGTTTGCGATTGCATCGAAATTTACGGACGAAATTATTTATCATACAATGTACACTGTTTAATTCATCTCGCTGAATATGTTCGTAGATTTGGCCCCCTGGATCATTTTTCATGCTTTCCATTTGAAAATAATATGACATTTTTCCGGAAGATTATTAGGAGTCGAACGAAGGAATTAATGCAAATTTATAATCGCTACGAAGAAAATATAATAAATGATGCAATATCTTCTACATTACTTAAATCAAGTAAAATAATTACCGCCTATGGCCCGAAAAAAAATACCACAGAAAATAATAAACCTGTTATAATAACAAATAAATTATTACTGCAATTTCATCGGATTAAAATTAATAATTTTACGTATGATGTAGATAATAAAAATAACTGCTGTATTTTACATGATGGTAGAATTGTTATCATTGATAATATTTTAAAATACAGTGACGGCACCTATCGGCTTGTAGGTAGAAAATTTAATATAATTGAGCCTCTTTATGTAATCGATGAAAATTTAAATTCAACACATGTTGATATATTTAAATGTAGCGAATTAGGAAATATATATTTAGATATTTTACCGAATGACATTAAATATAAAGGATACAAAATGCCTTTTTGGAGAAATTGTGAAAAATGTTTTGAGGTTAACATGTCAGTTGTTGCAGCAATTTACGATGATGAATGGCTGCATTAAATTATTATAAACATGTGTAACATATATGTGAAAGTATGATAAATATGTAAAACTAAGTTTCAACAATATTCAATTTTTAAATAAAAATAATATAATAAAAATAATAAAAATATTATTAATAAAATAAAAAAATAAAATAAAATAAAAAAAAATAAAAAATAAAAATAATATCTTGCTTTCACTCTCATGGTCTTGAAGCGACGCGCGACAAGGAGAGCGAACGAGAGCGGAGCCAATCACGAGCGTTCCGCAGCGTTGAGGATTTAGCCTTATGCCAGGGACGACACGGCCCTGTCGAAAGATGAGTAGAGGGGATACGCTGATACGCACCATAAGACGGTATACGTCGTACGTGTGTGCTTGGTGGCCATCTTTCGACAGGACTTGTAGAGGGAACTTCGTCTCCCATCTCTGAGTGATTCGGATACGAAGTGAGTGTTTTCTACGAGTATTGTGTACGCAATAGAGAAAGAGCGATTATTAACTGGAATTTTCATCAAACGGGAGGCGATCCTAATAGATCAGCTGGCGAGGGCCGCGAAGAGCCACGAGACAGAGCATTGGGCTCCTTTCTTTTTATGAAGCAAAGCAGTGTGAAAGAGGAATCACTCGTCCCTTCGGAAGTGTAATTTGTACAACTGAGTGAGTTTATCCTGTCTACACGATATTTATATTATATTACACGATATTATATGTCCAAAAAAAATAAATAAATGATTATTTATAATAATCTGAAGGACAACCCAGAAAATACGATAGGCGCCAAGACGTCCGTTGCCTACCATGTTTTGTAACAATACATTGTTGGCTTTCAGGCAGCGAAGCACTGTTTATGTTATGGAACCTCAAGGTCCTCAAGTCACACTCGTAGAAAAGGATTTTATGCCGACTGAAGGTGATATATTAGACCAGCTACTACAGGATATTTCAAATTTTACCCTGGCTTTAACAAGAAATAAAAACGGAGAATGTGAAGAAAAATTGAATAAAAAAAAAAAAAATGCAAGTTCTGTGTAATGTAATGATTTACGCTTTAGGATTTCTATATAAATATTGTTTATTACTTCGACCCGACTATAAGTCTGGCGAAGTATTGAATCCATCGGCTCTTTCATCTAATCTCCACGTTTAAGCTGTGCCTCGCCCTTAAATAAAGATGATAATAATAGTAATAAATAATAATATATTTTGATAATGCAATTTTCAGATGCCAACTTAAATAGAAATAAGGAAAACATTTCAAACGACAATGCATTAAAGCATAAAGCAGCGGATGAAGAAAATTATATAGATCTGTCACTTTTAAATAATAATCATCTGTCGATTTTAAAATTAATACTAACTAAAATAAAGTAAGTGCTATTTATATATAAGCATATAATTTAACATTCTAATAAAATATAAATAAACAAATATAATTTTTTAGAGAAATAAAAAAGGGACAAGATAAAATATTGCAAAAAATAAATAATTTAAAAAACAAACAAAAAAGTAGTAAAGATATTATACGAGCTGTTCAGCAATTGAACCTTCCGGTGCAAACTGTAGAACAGTTTCAGATTTTAATAAAAGACGAAAAAACATTATCCATTTTGGTAAGTTAAAATATAATGTTTTTAAATTAAATGTGTGGATATATATACACGTACATGATATTTATTTTTATTATTCTACTTATCCGATATGTATTTTGAAACTTTTCAGGAGCAATTATTTATCCTTCTTGGGGGACTTAACATTTCAAATGCATTAGATGGCTTCTTGAAGGCAAGTGTAACGGACAAATTAATTAAGACATCTTTCACATGGAAAGAAGGTGAAAAAAAAATTCGGTTTTGGGAAACGCCTTTAAGTCTACAATATTATGGTAAAAATTACTTTATATTATTTTATTTTAGGTAAGACGCACCCTTTAGACCAGAGTGGAAAAATATTGCTTCTGGAGCGACATTTTCCCACTTCTGATCTACGTATATACTTATATTAATGTTGTTACAATTTTAACTCATCATTATTAATTAATACGTTTCCAATTTTTTTTCAGTCAATTTCTGAGTTGAAAATAAATTTAAAATGTGACAAAGCAAATCCTGAACTTAATTATATGAACATATTTTTATTGCAGGTGCTTTCCGACAAATCGAACAATTTAAAAATACCTCTGTTAAAGAGTTTGAAGTGGAAATGGCCAAGGTAATAAAAAATGCACAACAGCGTCACTACATGGTTCAACAAAGAGCAGTGCAAGGAAGCTCCAGTGCTTTGCAACGATCTAAAGTGAAAGAAAAGCTTGCGGCTAACTATGCGGTAGCTGGCGCTGGTAATCGAGAGTAATCGAGTAATTATCCTAACGCTTCATATGATATGATAAGCTATTTAATATAATACGATAATTTATTTGTGTTATAAATAATATTTCTTGTGATATAAATAAATAACTGTAATAAATATCTGTAACATAACAGATTGTGATAAAATAAAACTTAAATATATATTTTTTCCTTATTTGTTGTACTCACATTGTTTATTTAAGAGTTTAGCAGCTTCGCAGGATATTTTGTATACTATTTTGAATCTCTTGTTTGACGATAAAAATTAATTACAAAATTATGCCAATAAATTTTGCAGATTTCGAAATATGTCTGTCACTGTCAGTTGTAGAGCTACTTCTGTACATCGGGAGATTCAAGCATGAGACATATGCTGTTTTCAATTCCTTATAGTACATCTCAATACTAAATGACTTGTGTACATATACAGGTATAAGGTACTGTATACAACTATATAGTATCCATCTTAATTTGGTCTCGAAAGCTATTTTTTAGACCTAAGTGGCCTTTTAAGCAATAACATGATTGATACTATATAATTATATAGTATTTTACAATGGATTTTTTAGTATTGTATTTATTGAAATTATAAAAAGGCAAGAATGTAGGATACATTCTATCTATTGTAATGCGGTAGAAGCGGGCATAAAATATGAGCTACTTTCGATCTACTGTAGTGCTAGAGAAGAAGGAAACGAAATACGAGTCATTTTTTACCTATTGTAGACTGGTAGAAGCGAGCATGAAATGAGAGCTACTTTCGATCTACTGTTACTCAGTAGAAGAGTGCACGGTATGTGAGCTACTATCGATATACTAAAATGTAGTCACTTTTGACCTACCATGAGGCAATAAAATCGAGAAACAGTGTTCGGACTCAATTAAGATACTATAGGAGCAAACAAGTTTCTTCATCAAAGATCTTTTTTACTTTGTTACTGTTGATTACTACTTGTTAACACTGAGGAACGTAGGGAGACCAGTTGTAGCTTATCTACAGTTGCTGGAATGTGAAATGCTTGTTGCATTCTCCTATGTTACCTGGGTAAATTTTTATTGAATTAGCAAATTAGTAATTAGTCACAAAAATTACTAATTATATAAAAATTAATATTTAGGCAAAAGTAAATTACCCATTACTTAAAAGATTGGTAATTCGTATCAGAGAAAAATTTTTAGTTACGTGAAAATTAGTATTTAGGTAAAAATAAATATTAATTTTTTTTGCAAATTGGGAATTAATAGAAATAAATTCTTTATTATTAAAATCTCAGAATGCTGAGACAGCGGCAGAGTAGCGCGGAACAGATACGGAGCAGCGTACGTGCTCCGATCGGGGTCATCATACTCCTTCCGCCTTAATGAAATGAATGTATATGTCAATAGCGACAGGATCAGACAGATCGCTTCTGAAAGTAACCGCGCATCCTACGTAACGCGTGTTGACTTAAGTTACTATTTAAACCTTTTGTAATAAAGTGAGAGCAAATACATCCTCTTTACTGTAAAGTACAGAGTGTCGTTTATTAGTGCGTGGATCCTAATCTTTTGGGCCTACATCCCAAAGTCCCTCCTTCACGGCTACGGGCACAACAGCACTTATATTAATCGCATACTTAACTTCTATTGCAAATTCAAAAAATACTTGTACATAGAGTTACATATCGACTGGTTTAATTCAGGGTTTGACACGATCAGGTGAGAGTATTAAGTTATAAGGTCTGGTGACATTCCCTGATAGTACAGATAGGTCTCTGCAACCATTTATGCTACACCTCTCATGTCTCCTTACAGTGCCAGACTAGAGTCAAGCTCAACAGGGTCTTCTTTCCCTGCTAATTTTTCCAAGCCCGTTCCCTTGGCAGTGGTTTCGCTAGATAGTAGATAGGGTCAGTGGGAATCTCGTTAATCCATTCATGCGCGTCACTAATTAGATGACGAGGCATTTGGCTATTTACATCACGTCCTTTTGGCGCGTCTTACCGCTTCGGGGCAGTGCGGTTCCCGATAACAACGGGTCCCGGCTCGAGCGACCCTGCAGGTTGACTATTGGATCGCTCATCTGCGCAACGGGTTACCCAATAGCAAGGATACGAGATCCAGCATAACTTTCGTTCTTTATTATCACCTATCTTATAGTAACTGGCCTATCTAGCACTCTTGGCAAGTCCTCCCGCAGGAGGGAAACCCATCTGACTGATCTGCCGCGGGATTCCTGCGTACGGACTGGAAAAATTATTTAAGCAGAGTCCCCTACTTGGGGAAACGGAACTTGGCCGGCTTAGTGTGTTGCCGTTACCGCGGGGAGCCACGTGGAGGCGTCCGCCCGTGTGCCGGGGCGGTTCGGTCACACGACTCTGCCGCCGCTCAGTGCCCATCCGAGCGACTCGCATCACTGATGTCCACGGCAAAAGTGCCGGCATAGATTAAAATCGGGAGTGTAGAATGCTCCCGAATAAATAAATAAATAAGTAAAATATTGGGTGGATCAGGTCCCAGACCGTCGTTTATGTATAAAATTACATCAGTGAGCTAGTGCCAAGAGTTTTTAATCTGCAGCATCGCTGCTGTTGAGGCGCAAAGGCGCGTTATAATCCATAAACATATGGAAGAGTTCCACTGAGCTCCTGAGTGCTTGAAGTGTTAGCGTTCTCAGCGAGCCTCTGTCTTTAATTCCCAATTTACGAAGACAGGTAACAGTGTCTTTGGGCATTGCTCCTCTTGTCCCGATAACTATCGGGAGGATCATACAGTCTTTCGCCCCTAATTGGGCTTTAAGCGGGCCTATGAGGGACGCATATTTGGCGAGCTTGTCCCTCTTGCCTCTCTCTAAGAGATCGCCATCCTCATGGCAGATTGTTACATCAGCCACAAAGACCCTTTCCCGATACTGCATGATCAGGTCTGGTTGGAGATTCCTCAGATGAGGGTCCTGTAGTCGAGCTTCTTTCGTTATTGTCATTCCACGTTGCCCCAAAACGTGGCGCTCTATGAAGTCTCGAATATCATTGTGGCGTTTAATACGACCAGACTTGGTGTACACGCACTGCCCCAGTATATGACCCAGTGTCTCGGGTTGAACCTTGCATTTACGGCACATGACGCCGCTGTTCTTAGTGGCTCTGTTCAGCGACACCTTGTTTGCCGCGACATTGGCTTTTAACTTAAGAGCCGTAATATACCTGGAAGGTTTCAACAGGTTAGGCCGGTATAACCATTCATTACCCACCTTATCGTCTTTATAGGCTGGCACACCCTTGCCTTGGGACGGTAACTCCGCCCATTTGTGCCATTCATTCGCTTTGGCCTTATTTTTATAGCCGTCGATCTGTTTGATCGACTCTAGGGGCCAGCCCAGTTTGGCCACGTGCGCCAAGCGCTTTAATTTGTTCTCTAACCCCCACGCCACTACTAAGGCTTGGATCGCCTGATCGCTGTTATTCAGAAAGCGAAAACCAGCTTTTAACATTGCGGACGTTACAACAATACCAAACTTGGGAAAACCCATGCCGCCATCGCGCTTAGACGCGTATAGCAGACCATCTGCTGTAGACATTGGAAGGTGCAGATAGTCATTCACCGCCGTCCTTAGTGTTCGGTCCAGTTCACTTAAATCTGTGGCACTTACTGTGCCCGCGGTGAAGGCATACAAGAAGTGCGGCAAAACATACCGCGCCAAAAGTTCAACTTTCTGATGTGGCTTCAGGGGTAGCCTTTTAATTCTTGGGAGCGTGTCCCTTAGCCGCGCAATTGCGTGCTTGGTAACTACTCTTTCCCACGGAGTAACCCGAATGCCTAGGTATTGCATTGACTGAGCAGGGCCACAATAGGCGATCATCTTGCCATTGCTGTGTATTTATAGATCCACCATATACCAATTAGTTTTGGTGGTAACAATACCAAAAGCAACGCACTTCCCAATTGATAGTGCCATTCCCCAT
>NW_020209912.1:0-21323 GCF_003070985.1 Temnothorax curvispinosus
TTCTGCAAGTATATCCAACATAAAACGATTGCTCCTTAATTGCCCACTTGTCAGCATTGTGCATGAGCCCTTATTGACGTTAGGCTGAGTTTCCACTGTGCGCGTCATGCGTCGCGTCATTTGTCGTTAAAACCCCTTGCACAATGCTGACAAGTGGGCAATTAAGGAGCAATCGTTTTATGTTGGATATACTTGCAGAAGACTGTGAGAAATGTATTTTTCCAAGAAAATAAATAGTTCTCTGCTAAAATATCATACAAAATTAATTATACGAATGGAGCGATTAAAAATCCCAATAGAACGAAGCGAGAAATAGTTATTCTACCGAAAATCAATAGGAAATGTTGACTCTTTGAGATATAGTTATGAACAATAGAGCTATTATATTACTTTTAAATATTTCCGCCAATGGCTGCCGAGCCAATAGTTACAATAGGCGGCCGATAGTGGCGGCGGCGGCGTTACTTGTGAAATGATTAATTTGTTAATTTTTCAATAAAAATGCAATAAATCATTAAAATTATGATGGAGCAATAAAAAGCAATGAAGGAGCAATTGTTCTATGCCCTATAAAGTTGCATAGAGTTATTATAAATATGTTTTTCAATAAAAATTAAAAATTTTTCGTTTTTATTAAATATCTCAAAAAATAATTTTAAAAGGGGAGCAATTGTTGATTCTGAGGGAGCAATTAGGGAGCAATCGTTTGAGCTATAGTTCAATAAAAAATATGAACTTGCAGCGCCAACTTATTTTCGGTCTTTAAGTGGGCTTCGCAACTATTCTATATACCATCTATTCTGACCATCTAATGTACCATTTATTCTGACAAATATATCCGACAAAAAAATCATCGTACCTTCGAATTTAGGCAGATGCGGTTGTTTGACGAGCCACTCCTTGATAGTTTCGAGATCTTTGTCGCGCGTCGCTGCATTCTCGTTCAACTCCACTCGTATCTGCTTGGACATTTCGTCTGTAGGCTGTATCAGCAGCATCTGCAGACACAAAATTCCCCCTCCCCCCCACCGCGTTTCCAACTATCCCCCTAGAAATATAGACCAAGAGTGAGTTTAATCGGAGAATAGCGTTAATCGGAGACTGTGATATTGGTCCTAACGACCGGTTGAAAGAAAAAAGTCGGACGCGATCTACTACCGTGAATTCGCGTACCGCATTGAAAAGTGATAAGTGCGTATTTTGTTCGGCGATGGGAAATGACTCTACGGGGGCGCCTTCTTGACTATATGGCCTAATTTACACCAATCGCTTAATACGCGTATGAACTAGTAAATAACTAGTAAATTAGTTTGATTATTGACTCGTCTGCTCAAATATACTATTTGATACGCGTATCGACAGAGATCGGTGTAAATTAGGCCAATTACGTCAAGTATCAGCTGTAATTGAAGTAAGGAATGACAATAGTCTGTCAAAGAAACAAGTCGAAAGATAAATCAATTTTGACGAGCGTTGAATGAAGAGTAAAGAACAAAGTTTAATTTGACGTTTAATTTATGTCAAATGTATCGCAATTATATCTAATTTCTTTATTTTTACTGAACAAACAATAAATCTGTCGAAAGAAGAATTATTTTTGACGAGCCACTTGTTCCATTTTAAGATTTGAACGTTAAATAAAGGAAAAAATTGCATGTACCTTTCAATCGTACACATATGTAAATTCTATCGAGTATCACTTTCTTATATACTCGACCGAACAAGTATGTAAAAAGACAATTAAATATTTACGAAGCACTTACATTTACGAAGACGTGTTAAGGGGATGCTAAAGCCGTCCAAGTTACCGACAATTCATTTCAAAGCTCTCATTTTGAAACGGCTTTACAGATCGCAAAATCCTTTTACAGGAGTAAAGTAGAGGTACTAATAAAGGGTGGGATTGTCAAATAATTAGTAATAATTGAAAAAAATTTTTAAATGCTGTCACCTCATAACCTTATTTTCTGATATAAACAGTTGTATACATAATATGTACGAAATTAAACTTTCCCACCCTTCAGAAGACGTGCACAAACAATAACGTACCTTTGAAATTGAGATTGAAAGCCTGGAATAAAAATAAGAGCTATATATATGACCTAGTTTACATCGATCACTTTATACGCGTATTAAATAGTAAATAACTAGTAAATAAGTCTGATTATTGGCTGATCAGTTCAAATATACTATTTGATACGCGTATCAAGAGATCGGTGTAAACTAGGCCTATGAGAGCTAAACGATCGTGTATATTTTTCACAAAAATATTCACGCAGAGCAGCAATTATGTCACAGCAGTAGTTCACGGATTTTGCGAGAGATGGCGAGATGGCGCACGCAGCTGTGGACAGTTTCGGGGTTGGCTACATTGTCTGGTTCCTACACAGCAATCGAACCAGGACAGATATATGATACAGATATCTCGTTAGGCATTTTTACATTTTTTTCAATTATTACTAATTATTTTACAATCCCACCCTTCATTAGTACCTAAACTTTACTCCTGTAAAAGGATTTTGCGATCTATGAAGCTGTTTCAAAGAACGAGCTTTGAAAGATAGGGGCCCGATTCTCTATCTACAAACGTATGCGTAAACTCTGCTCTAACAGAAAAGCTGCAAGCTTATTGGCTAAAAACTGTGCGATAGCCAATCAATTTGCAGCCTTTCTGTTAGAGCAGTGTTTGCGCATACGTTTCTCGTTAGAGAAGCTGGCCCATGTGGTACAGATATCTCGTTAGGCATTTTTACATTTTTTTCAATTATTACTAATTATTTTACAATCCCACCCTTTATTAGTACCTAAACTTTACTCCCGTAAAAGGATTTTGCGATCTATGAAGCCGTTTCAAAGAACGAGCTTTGAGAGATATGTCGTACAGATGCCTCGTTAGACAAGGACATATATCTCTCGTATTATTCCTTTCTCTTCTATGTATGTAATTTGCATGCACCCATTTATTCCTCTCTCTCTTTCTCTCTTCCTCTCTCATCCCTGTCCTTCTCTCTCTCTCTCTCTCTCTCTCTCTCTCTCTCTTGCAAGTACACTGGGTAGCTACTCTTAGTATGGTAAAATCAGGATTTTCTGGAAGAGTGGTGTTAGGATTCTAGGGTATATTTGAAGAAAGAAAAACGGTAATGTAAAGGACAAGAAACTCTATTTATTATATATTTTAAAGATTTTATTATAAAAATTATATATAATATATATATATATATATACATATATATATATATATATATATATGCATATACATATTTCGTTATACTGCTTTTTGTACTTAAACGTTTATGTAAAAAATCTTTAAAAAATATTTTTATCTAGTAGTAAGTAGGTCACAAATTATATACACATCACAATTTAACATAAATATAACTAAGAATATGATATCTTAATTAAAGATGTGAATAATAAAATGAAAGAACTGAGCAAATTGTTATTTTATAATAAAATAAACATTTACGGACTATAATATAGACATAATTGCACTCTTCTAAGATAATCAGTTAGATTCAACTGCATATCAGATTCATAGCGCGATATAAATGGCCCCAATCGGTGTAATTACTGTTGTCTCGTCACACCCTTCGACATTTAATTGCATATCATCACATTTCAGCCATCGTCCTGAAGGTTTTCGACAGTAGCCAATAAAGTGACCAGAAATGTGTTCGATGACACCTATCAAGCTGAAAACAATACAGTTTTTTATGTTTAATAAGTAAATAAAACGATACATAATAAGCGATATCTATATGTATATTACTAAACATACCGGTACTGTTTTATAAAATTCAGTGTAATTGGAACATCTGCTACCTGGTATTTGAGACCATGTGTTTTCTTACGATGTGTCCTCGTATCCAAATCAATAAAGATGTGGAAATTTGAACGAGTCGTTTCAGTAACTGTTCCTGGGCATTTTTTTTGTCGGCACTTACCCTGGTAATCATTTTTATTGAATAAGACAGCATCTTGCAATGCTTGAATACCTTTGGTATTTATCATTTTGATATTTACTCCAAAGTATGCAACATCCATTGGTAATGGCGATACACATTCCGGATTATTACATTCAGACGATCTAATTGCACTTGGCTCAGTCGGTTCGGAACAACAAAAGAGATTCTTCCATATCTGAGTAATCGAGTCTTCTGCAATCAACTTGTGCAGTTTGATAGATGGAGCTTCAGGATCTTTTACAATCGGATAAAATTCATTTAAAAGGACAATGCGTTCACGAAGTATTTCCATAGTTGGGCCCATCTTCATAAATTTGCATACAAATTTTAATGCGCGATTATTCGATGACTGTATAGAAAAATGATATCGAGAATCATAAAGTGCACCAAATTGCAATATATGGATGATGGCATCAAACCCACAAGTTTTTTGAAGATCCACAGCAATATTACCAACTTTTATGATTCCTAATTTTAGCCCATTCTTCAAAAGAAAACCTCTTTTTCCTCCATTATCAAATCTCTCGTTGAGAAATCGTATTTGTGGATATGATTGAAAATAGAAACCTACTTTCGCAGGTTTGTTCTTGTTACATTTTGGATTCAAATTTTGTTGGTCACCTTTAGGAAATTCAGTCGATACTTCTTCATCTGATAATAATTTCGAATAATTATGGTCGATTAATGGCGTACTCGAGAAAATAACTTCTTTTGAATTTGGCGTTGACAATTCAGCGTGTGGATCCTTTTTTGTAAAAAGTTTGTCTTGCTCATAATTTTTAGAAAAGCCATGAGTATTATTATTTGGCTGAATAAAAAGATTTCGATCAATGTTTGCGATGTCGCTGCTTTGAAGGTCGAGTACTTCAGAGAGAATTTGAGAAGTATCTTGAATATTTTTTTATTCTTCTTGGTTTTCAGGACTTATTTCATTAACGTCTACAAAACAGCTCTCCTCATTGACAAGTCCTTTCCACGCTTCACCAGTATTCACCACTCTTCAAATCAGAGTCATTCATCATGCGAGCCCTCTCGCGCAATAGACTTATTGAATTAAAATTCATATTTATATATGGCTGCTGCAATGAGGATTTTGATCCTTCGTCTGCTGAACGTGGATCTGATGCCGGTTTTCGTACTGAAGGCGCTGACTTAATACCTGCTGAACATGGAGATAATACAGGTATTTGGGAATAGAATTCTGAATGTTGATCTGCTGAACATGGTGATTTTTTCAAAGTGAGTTTTAATTCTCCGTTAGCTGCACATGCAGTTGGAGTGGGATCTTGCAAGAAGATTCCTAATCCATTGTCGAGTAAACATGAATCTGATATGGGTTCTTGCGACAAGAATCCTAATTCTTCGTCAAATGAACATGAAACTGGAGCAGCTTTTCGCGGGAATTCCGATTCTTTAACAGATGAACTAGGAGCTCGAATAGGTTTTTGCGAGGCTGATTCTTTCTCTGGTGTATGTGGAGATGGTACCGGCTGCCTGTGATTGTGATTAAAATGCTTTAATTTTGCTGCTACCTCATTAGTGCCAGAATGCAAGTCATCAATATGCTCTTTCAAAAATCGATTTGCAGAACACGGCAAAGGGATACCTTCAAAGATTCTTTGCCTTACTTCAGCAAAATATCCTTCCTGCGAAGCTGTCGACGCATGCGTTTGTTTGCCAGGGAGGGCTGCTGCAGTCCATATAGGAAACTCTTTGGCAATTCGTTCAAGTGACTGTATGAATTCCGAAAAATAAAAACCGTTTACAGCCTTGCACTCCATCTTTTGCTGATCAGGAGGTGTGGACATTGAAAAAAGACTTCTAATCCATTGATGAGTGACGGTTAAATTCTTATCATCTTTTTCTTCAACTGAATTCAAAGTATTTTCAACTTCCTCATCAATTTTGACGTTCTCTCTCGACGTCTCCAGCTCTTCGATAATCTGTCCATGTTCAGCCATGTACTCTTCCAGAAGGCGTCTAGCTTCAAAAACCGACACTTGTTTTCCTGACTCCATTATACTTTCATTTTGGTCGAGATGCAGTGCAACGATGCATGTCAGTCGAAATACATGTTCGAACTCTTGCACTGTTTGACAGTCAATCATTAAAGCAATTGTACGAAGATAAAAACCTTTGACAATAGGATGGCGTAGATCTTTAATACATTTCCACCTGGCGACAGCAGCCATTTGATGAGCCACATCCGCTCTTATTAGAGTGTTAAATGGCCGAGGTGTTTTATATCTGTCTTTCGTTGCCCATTTGAAAAGAACGTCAACATATTCCTTTAGTGTCATGCGGTTAAATGCTTCACACATAGCCAGTAACAAAGCACGCCCTAAATCAGACATAGCTTCGTCTGGTATTGTCGCCTTACATGCTCGTATCCATTCCTGAAGCCAAAATGTGATGAAAACTGCGTCATGTTTTTCCGACAACATTTGGTACACAGGAAGAGTTTTACCCTCAAAATTGATGGTAATCGTGTATAAAAATATGTGGCCAATTTTTCGCCCTGGGATAATTTCAAATTTTTTTACCACCTTACCCGTGGCATCTAGACAAATTCGAGAAAATCCTTTTCTTACTCGGCAGTATTCTTTTTCTACGAAAATTTGTTCTGGGCTGCAGTAAAAAACGTAAAACTTCTTTGCTCCAATCTCGCGGATAGCATTGCTGTATCGGATGTCTTGTAACATATTGCGAATGCTAGTTATCATGTTTATTTTCACGCCTGATTTTATGCCAAGATCTTCCTTGTTGTGTTCCATCTTTGCTTGTCTGTAAATATGACATTTTTGTACCCACGGAGGTTCGTTCTCTCCAAATTTCATATTCTCCGCAAGTAATTTCTGCCGATATCCTGCGGCTCTTCTTCGTTTTAATTTTCGTCCAATTAATTTCCTTTCAGGACCATTTAATGGTCTCTTAACTTCTTCATGATAATCATTACGAGTATCACGCGTTGTGATTATCAAATGTAGTTCTCCGTTGACCGGTTTTTTGTAGGCAACGCCAACAATTTTATTATTACATTTTTTGCTTTTACATAATCCTTTGAACTTCAAATAGAAAGATCCAACGGCATAATTTTCATTTTCATCCTGTTCTATGCGTACGTATGACCATTTGCCCAGAAAAGCACATGGGAATTTGTACATATTCCAAAATGCTTTTGTGATTACATTTGGTCAAACCCATGATTTCAATCTTTTCTGTTGGTGATTAGAAGTCTGATCGGGCTTTATCTGTTCCCACTCAGTGGGTGAAAGAACTAGAGGGAACGAATCAACACCAATGTCAGAATCTCCATTCTCGTCATCATGATAAGATGATTTGTCCGATTCAGAATCCTCTGATAGTTCATCAATGATATCATCTTCGATGGTAGTGGTCTTGGAGGTTGGATATTTATACCCAAATTCTGACGAGCTGCTTCGAGACTTCCATTTTTATTATCTCTTACGTATGTATAAACTGAATGCGGTTTCCATCTTCCATTGAGCTCTTTGCTCATGTCTTTCCAAACTTTTGCAGAACTCGAAGGAAAATTGTTGGTATTAAAATATTGCATATATTTCTGAATTAACAGAATTGCTTCTCGGTTAGGAACACTACAAGGCCGTCCCATCTAAAAAAAATGAAAAAAAAATATTACATACTCTCAATATTCATTACAGCAATCAGAAAAATAACTTATTGAATGCCCCGATAGGAAAACATTTATAAATTATATGACAAAATCTTAATGAAATTTGGAATGCTACAATTATGTCTCTATATTTAGCAACAATACATGTAGAAATTTAGACCTTTCATCAAATATTGATAAATATTTGCACAATTTATTTCTAAATAGTATTTCAGCAAACTAGCAGCATTATGGCAAATCTTAGTGGAATGATGGCAAATTTAAATTTGGAAAGAAATTACCTCTAATAATTTATAAATGTATTTAAGTTTTATTATTTTTAGAATATTTTGTGAAATAAAATAAATCAATATGTATGCTTTAAAATGTACAATTATTCTGAAATTATAATTTTGAAATGTTATGACATAAAATATTACACAATTATAATAAATATAACACAATAATTGTGCGTAAATTATACTCTAAATTGAATATATCAATTTTTGGGCAAATATCATTTAAAAATTTTATCCCGACAAAACCGCTACGTTATGGCGAAGCACATTATTAATGCAATTATTGTGAAATTTTTTCCTTTCGTGATGCAGTTAGTGTATAATATTTGAGCAAATATCTTTTAGAAATTTTATCCATTTTCCTATTGGGATGGATCCAGATTATTATTGTTTAATGTGGCAGATGTGTTATGATCATGGAAAATTGTCAAAGATTACTACACTATTTCACTATTTTTTTAAACGAAAACTTACTCTCACGGTGATACATTCAATACAATATACTTTCTTTTTTATTTGAACATCCAGAACACTTTCACTCAATAATGAGTTCTATAATAATACTAAACACAGAAGAAGAAAACGAACAGAAGAAATTACATAGTCTCAATAGTCTTTTGTTTTTATTGTTTGTCTGATCTGGGTTGTGTCGATAAATCCGTTAAAATTCCGGTCGGTATATAATTCTCCGAAAATTGTTATTTATTGAAAAAAATAAAAACAAAGTTTGGAAACGAAATTTGGGAATGCACGTAACTTTTGTACCTTCTACTAGACTTTAAATAACCTAACGTCATCAATTCCTTCTTTTACAACAAAATTCGAATTTTATGCATGTTTTACTATAATTCAAAATTAGAATGGTAGATTTTATTTTATATTTGATGATATTTGATTTTGTTTCTTGGATATACATCGCGTGATTAATGCCAAAAGAGCGGATGAGCCAAAATTGAATTTGTTATGAATAAGACATCTGCACGTTATTTAACTGTATAACAAAAACTGATAATCACAGCTCAAAAAAATAAAGTGGCATTAAAAAGCTGAAGAAATTTTCCATCAAAATAAGTATTCGATCGCTAAATCGAAAAATAATTAAATGTGCGTAAGTTTATAGGCTGTTTTGACATTAGTCACTATATATTTTCATTATTGTATGGATTTAAATATAATTAGGACTAAAATTTTTTATATACAAATAACTTACCAGCCTACTATGTTTAATGATAACTGACACTGATTATCCTCGACGTCTGTATGCCATATGAAAAAAAGCCAATATTTTCCAGTCGAATTTTTCTAGGTAATTCCACAATGCTTTTTTAGAACTCTTCGTTTCACAGTGTGACACCTATCTTAACAAGACAAAATTAATTTCTCTATTATTAAATTATTTATTATTAAATTATTAAATTATTAAATTAATTATTATCTAATTTTACTTTGCGCATTGTTTATGTAACCATAGCGAACAAATCTAGCCCTCTGTGACGGCAAAAGAGGAAATGTTGGCCGTGCCGCGAGTGCCACTATAGCCCCGACCGTTTGAAGCGCACCATTCTCCCCGAAAGATTCCTGCAGGCTAAGTGCGATTCTCTGCAGAGATCCATCATCCTAATAAAACAGTATGCATATCAATTGTTGAACTTGTTAATAAAACTATATATTTCCGTACCTCTGGCGGAAAAGTGTTTGTTTATGAGATGTCTAAGAGAACTACTAAAGCACGAGCGTGTTGATTAGCGACTGGTGACTTCAATTGTTGCAAGATTCTGCGAGAAAGCAAAAAATAAGCTATCAAAACTCGCGCAAATCTTGTAATTTAATTAAATGTGAAAACACGTTAGCTACCTATCGAAAACTTCTTCGGAATATAAGACAACCAACGACCTGGAGCACTGCAGCACTTCGTAATGTGTAAGAACATCCCGAGCTGCTTCAAAGGGACAAATACTAACAAATTCGGACAGAGTTTGATGGATATTCTCCATAAATGGGCGGATTGCCTCTGTGTCATTTCCAGTCTTGACAGAACTTAAAATCATAGCTAGTAAGCCGATATCCAATTTCGCCCTAAAAAAATTGAGATTTGTTGTTGATTAGACTTCGGAGTTAAATAGTATAATACTTATTAAGTGTCATAAAAGTTTTATTACCTTAGATATTTTTCATTTTTACTCCAGGAGGATTTGCCATTGCCCCGTTAGCCACCTAAGATGTTGCCCGCTCAGCACGTGGCTCACGTTATTTTGCACGGACGTGGGGTTGGACTTTGCTGAGCATATATGCTGCTTTCAGCATTACATGTAGCATAATAACCTAAACAGAAAATGATACAAAAATTATACATTTCAAATTACAAATATGTTATGCGTAATGATACATTTCGCATTACATATTTCTTTTGTGGAGTTCTAAAATAATATAATTAACTTTACCTATACATACCAAAAAAATGCAACAATTAGCGCTAATAATGAATCCATTTTAGGAAAGTGAACGTTTCTTTTATGCTTTAGCAGCACTTTCCACATTCTCAGCTGTGATTGGATGACTCACAAACCATGGTAAAACTGTCCAGCTATCGCACATGTGACATGTAACTTGATTTTCAGATAAAATCATTATTTCCCAAATGTTTAAAACATTACAGACGTGTTTCCCAAATGATTTCACGTTGATTTGAAAAGAAAAAAATTGATTTTAAAATTATGTCAGCTAACTATACATTCAATTAATTTTTATTAATTATAAATAAACTATTATTTCCTAAACTATGAAACTATATTCCTAAACTTGCCCAAACGATTCCCAAACTATTAAAATAATCAATAATAAGAAATATCAAATTTGTCTGCTAAGTATATCGAGGTCGATGGCTGGCTTATATACGCGTCGCGGCGGCGTTACGGCGTGGTGGGGGTAGCGACGGCAATCGCGAGCGCCGGGACGGTGCGGCGGAACGATCGGTGATTACGGTGTCCCGACGCCGCGATTGCGATTGGCGGTCTTCGGCCGCCTTCGGCACCGCTCGGCGCGGTGAGGCGGTCGCCGCGGTAAGCGGTAAGTCCGTTCGCGGACTAATGTTACATGGCGTAATTAAAAATACGTTGGGCACACCGTGCCCGTTTTTCACCCCGCGGGTGGTCGGCTGGGTGGTCTCGACGTGGTGTTCCTGCCGGAACGATGCATATTTGGGGGTGCATCGTTACACCGTCCACTCGCAAGGCGTACATCTTTGCTCTAAGCCCGACGAATTCGGTCATTATCGCACTGTTGTTTTCGTCTTTCATCAAGCCCGGAACTTTTTTATTGGCGAGTTTGATACCGTACGCATTATCGATCGCATAATCGCTAGTGTCAAATTTATTAATGTGGCGCTTCATGATATCATACACATCGTCGCACTCGATGTGATAAATGAGACTATCCGTATCGGTGTACGTGACTTTACACTTGTCGCGATACAACGGTAACATGTACTCGTGATGAAATTCATACAAACATGTCTTAAATGTATCGAGAATGCACATACTCATGTAGATTGGTTTGTCAAACTTTACCTCGAGTTCTCGCATTTCTATTGCTATTAGATTCTCTGAAAAGACGCTTCGACTATGAAAATTTGGTTTCGCGATCATTGTCTCCGCGCCATATCTACCCTCCCAATGAGTCACGAGTCGCACGTCAACGTGATTGCGCACATTCTCCATGGTTTTGCCAAACACAGCGTTGTTCATCAATTTGTATAAATTTTTCTCGAAATCATTCTTGGCCAATGTTCTAAATTTTGTATTGAGGTCTATATAATCGCGAAGCCATGGAGATTGCGCGAATTTCAATATGCAGTGAATCTTTGATATACGGAGACCATTATGAGTATACTGCTGCAGGTTGCGATAATGTATGACATAACGTTTCTTATCGTATAATGTTGCGAGGAGCTTGTCCTGCCGCTTACTGGGTGGTTTTCGCGCGTCGGACAGAACGGTAGGTCAGTGTGCGCGTCGTGAAGATGTTACGGATACTTTAAGTCGACTTCGAGAATGTAGCCTATCGAGGAATCCAACGCGACATCCATAACATTAAAATCGGTTACGTCGTCGACCCATTGAAAATCTGCGTATGGCAATAGTTGACTCATTGCCCAGCCGTACAGGTTGTTTACGTCGAAATACATCAGGTACGACGACGGTTTCGATGGATCGTACGACTGCATGTACTTGTTGTTGACCAGCGCGTATCTGTTTGAACATTGACTCAAACTGCCGCGTTCGATAAATATGACCATGTCATTGTCGGTGAGCAGTTCAAAATTAATATGTGTATGGTTCAACATAGCATCCCACGTAAAACCCGGTAGAGTGTAATAATACGCCGTATCGAGTTCATATCTCGCGACGCAGCTATCGCGAAAATTTTCAAAGATATCGGACAACAGCAAGACAACGGTCGAGATATAAATCGTAGTCACTGAGCGTTTGAATGGAGAACCGCTGCCAGAAGTTGACGGCATGCGCGTAATCACTCTCGGATACGGTGTCACCTGTCAATGAACTGTAAAACAAGTCGCGCGGTGGTAAACACGAGTCCTCCAACTTTTCGACGCAGTCAATGTACTCGTACGGAAATACGCCTTTTTGAGTCAGCAAATCAAAATTTTCTGAGAATAATTTACAAAATTTGCGTTGCAATATTCGCAGTTTATTCTTGCTGAGATAAGATGCCAATTTGTCAAGACTATCGGTGAGAAACTTGTATGAATCGATAAATCGCAATTTGACGCAAGTTTTCTTATCTTTATTTTTTCGGTGCTTTTAACATTTTTTGTAAACGAAATGTATTTTTCTTTTGTAATTGGGAGTAAGTCTACATGTCCATCGTACGCTGTTGCTATTTCCGTTATAATAAAATGTGCGTCGTAGCCCGATAAATTATGAAAAACTATGGGAAGGCAATTCGAATCTTTATAATTTAAGTTACAATTAGAATGCGCGGGACATCTGTATTGACTGGTCAGGTGACAATGGTCGCGTACTCGCACGTCGTCTGGCTCGAACGGTTTTTCGCACACGTAACAGTGCGTTGCGCTGTTAAATTTTTCCCACTCGTCTCGCGTGAAATCTGCCATGGGTACATTAGTAGACAAGATAGTTTTTACGTCGTGAGCTAAACGTCTTAACTCCTCGGCGAACCACGCGACGCAATCCTTATCGCGACGAAACCGATACATTGATAACGACTCGTCGTACGAGCAACGCACGTAGTACCCTATGCTAAATACGTGATGATGTTGATAGGTGTACCTGAACGTTTCCGGATCCGCTTTCATTTTTTCCAGAGTACATTCCAGGTCGGCGTATACAATAAACGGAACTCGTTCCTTCCTGCTGTGATTCTTGAAGGCCAACCACTACTTGTCGTTATTACTCGGTAACTTGATCGCGCAGTCGTTCATCTCCCGACAGTCGATGGTGTGAGCTTCCAATTTCTCGCTGGAACTGAAGTAGTGCAAACTTCTGTAAATATTGAAATTTTTTATATATCTTTTACGTGGGCGGCAGTGTGGTCTAGTGGTAGAGCGCCAGACTCGTAATCTGAGGAACCAGGTTCGAGTCCACTAGAGCCATGAAGCATGGAATGTTTTTTCGATAGCTGCGCTCCTCCGTGCAAGATAGGCTCTTGTGCGGAGAAAACTGGGCTCCGTCTTTCGAAAAGAGACGTTAAGCCGTTGGTCCAAAGGGTTAAAGTGAGAGGAGAAAGATAGTATTGGTAGTAGATTGCGAACCCTGCGGGGATATGCAATAAATTACAAATTTTACAGAAATTTATATAGTTTTTACGTAAAAATTATTTTTATTATTTATTATGATGTATACTCACCGATTGCAAAAGTATTTTTCGTTCTTTTTCTTGCTCAATTGCGAGTTCACGAGGCGGGATAGGTTCTTAATCCATGCAAAATGTCCCACGTTGTCGTCATCCATGTACAGCAGATTTAGATGCCTGTCCATCTTTCGATCAGTAACCCGTATTGACAGGATAGCAAGTTCCTTGTTTTCTTCTCGATGCTGTACACGTTAATGGAGATGTTGTGATTTTCAAAAATTTTAATTTAATCCAACGTTATTGGAAACTCAATGTCTGTAAGATTTAGCACCGACGTGTCATTTGGTGTGACGTAACAAAAGTCATGTCCCCGGCCCGGATGGTAGCTCGGCCGAGGAAGGCGTCAAGGATGGTGCCTCCGCCCAAGGCGGGCGGAGCGCTAGCGTATAGGTTAGGGAGGGTGCGGTGCAGACGGCCACGATGATATTGTAACGGCGTAGGCCGCACCGCGGGACTTTCAGGTGGACAGCCGAAAGCCTAACGAGGACGGACGGCCGACGGGTGGGTCACGCTGGAGTCCATGGCCGGTACAGCAGAAGGCCTGTCAAGGCACACAACTAGCCCGCACTACCGAGTCGCAGCCCCGACACGGAGGACCCGGGAAGGGGAGCGCCCCGACGAAAGTCCCCGTCGAGGAACGGGGCTTCCACCGGGATTCCGCATTCCGCCACCGGTTGACGAGCCATGGCCTGGCCAGCCTGGCCGTCGAGTAACCGGGCAGTAAGTCGCGGCCTGGACAGCTGGTCTCACGTAAGCGGATTTGAAACTGCCGCCGGCGGATGGAAGCAGCTGCGACGGGCGCCTTAGTTAGGCGCGGCGATCGCTAGAAAGATCGTTATTATGCCAGGGCGCAGCACTTGAGAGGACTAGGGATACTGGCGCGCGCGGGTCCAGCGTGGTCTCGCCGGGCCGAGGAACACTGTCGTGTGAGCCGTCGTCCAGAGAGGTACCATCCAGCCCTGCGGCTGAGATAAGCTGCCGGCAAACGAGCGAACGACCTATTGTAAGGCCACTGCACAAGCACCGCGAAGTAAGATCGTAGCAATACCGAGGCCATCCCGGGAGTCGCGTTGTGCCGCGGAAACTTGTGAAATCCGCTTTAGCTATTGTAGATCGAGAGAAATACCGTGGGAGGGCCCGGCCGAAAAGTAGTCGTAATTGCCCGTCTCGGGAATCCGGACGCGCGGTCGCCGACAGTCAGCGTGCGTGTAATTCTGTAGTCTTCGTCTATTAAATCGTGTCGTGTTGTAACGATTCGCGTCGTAAAAGTTGTTTGCGTTCGGATTGTGAGTAACGAGATGAGCTCTTCGTGGGCTTCACATGATCGCGTCGTGGCGCCGGGCGCCTTTGAGTGTTGCGTTCTTTTGGGATTCGCGTAATCGGGAGATTCGCGGTCATTCGGGACTCGCAGAATTGGGAGATTCGCGGTCATTCGGGACTCGCAGAATCAGGAGATTCGCGGTCAATTCGGGACTCGCGTGATTGAGCGATCCGCGGTCAATTCGTGAAGTCGCCCTCGTGCGTGCGAGTATTTTACGATTATGGTTCTCGGTTACTTTCGCGTTAGTTGTAAGTGAATGTTCATGCGTTTCGTTGTGAATAATGGTTCACGGTTATGTCGCGTTTAATTGTAAGTAAATTCGTGCGTTTCGTCGTGGATAATGGTTCACGGTTATGTCGCGTTTAATTGTAAGTAAATTCGTGCGTTTCGTCGTAAATAATGGTTCCGGTTATGTCGCGTTTAATTGTAAGTAAATTGCGTTAGTTGTAAGCGAATGCTTGTGCGTTTCGTCATAATTAAATGTTCTCGGTTATTTCGCGCTTAATTGTCAGGGTGGGATTTGTTACGATTTAGGTCGGGAACTATTAATGTATGAATTAGATCGGGATAGCTGTGCAACTCGGCGAGGGAATGTGTGTCGCGCTCGTGGGGTGACACGTTGCGCCTACTCGGATTCTGCTTGTTCGCCGGAGAATACTTTGACCTTATTCCAAATGCTTTGGATCAAATATATTATCATTTCTTGTTATTAACATGGTGTGCTAATTGCGCTGCGCTCCCTCTCCTCTTTCAACCGCGATTAACCGATAGACTCACGCCTGAGAGAATTACATTTAGAGTATCGTGGTGCGAGGAATCGCACCTAGCGCCCACACTTTAAGAAATTATTTGGTCGAGCTAGCATCAAGTCTCCTACGTAGAGTCCTATCGCGATTTTAAAGATATTTAGAAGTAAGTAGTTAGGAAAAGCGACGGCGTGCTCCTTCACGACCGGCGAGACCGTGAGGACATCGTCGTTGTCGTCACAGTGGATACGACGATTTCAGATCTGCATTTCTTTGGGCTGGATGCAGAGCAGCCGTCACTGACCATGCGAAACATGCATTGCCCATTGATCGCACGTTTATCACCGCCTCTCTTCAATTTAATTTCTCGCGGTATTTCCACAAAACACCCCGCGTGCAATGGATTGTACTTGTTTACGTTGCGACGCTAATTTCTCTATATGATTTTCCCCGAGGTGGGAGGCGGGACTAAAGCGCGTAGCAAAGATATGATCGGGTGACAGAGCGGATCTCGAAAGCGATACGAAACAATGTTGGGCGCCAGGTGTGGTTACGGCCACACCACCGTTTACTCTAAAATGGCGCGTAGGCAAGGAAACTCTCAAGCAAGCTTACGCGTCTCTCTAACCCGCGAAAAGTACTCTACATGAACTCAGCATAGATCCGACATAAACTCTAATTATCGACACAACTCTTAATTCACACGTCATGACACATCCGCTCTGGCCGATCGCAACGACTGCTCAGGAATTTCGTTAGAGGATCGCGGTCCTTACATAGGCTGAATGCAGAGGGGTTTGACCTTGGCGAGGCGAAACAAACACAAAAGAAAGTACTCAAGTAACAGGCAAATCAAAATATAATATAAGAGAAAGCGTGATAATAGCGGTACAACTTACAGGACGCGAACGAAGTATTCACCGCGATCCATCGCAATTCCCCGACCACGCAAGGTCGTTCGAAGGGTCCGCGCGTTATAAACAAACTCGGACGCAGAGCTAATATTCTCGGAAAAACGTACGAGTAACGGGTACTCGCAATAGAAGTACGCGAAGCGCAATAATATACGCCGATGAAAGAATACACGCACGAAATAGTCTACGCTAAGAAATACGCGAAAAGTAATAAGATACGCCGACGGAATTATACCCGCAATCGCTATAATCCACGTTAACTAACGAAAGAGTAAAATAAACGATACGCGCACAATAATTTTTCGCAAAATAAACGATACGCGCAATATAACTCAACGTTCCTCGCAAACTAAACGATACACGCAATATAACTCAAGGTTTCTCGCAAACTAAACAATACACGCAATATAGGAGTTCTCGCATAACACCTCTCGTAACGTAACGCGAAGACTCGCCGTACGGTCCACACCGCGAGCACGTGATACTCACGCCTAGTTCAGCCCGAGGCGTGCGGTGTTCTCAGCCGGAGTAAATCTTACTCTAAATTTCTGGACGTTAATCGCGGTCGATTTTGGACACCTTCTTCGAGACGGCTGACTCTATGTCCGGTAGGCCGACGCCTCACACTTCCCGTATCGGGCGCGGTAATTTACGTATCCCGGAGACCGACACGCCCCAGAACGACCACACGAACGAAAGCCTGCACGACGAAACTTTCACTACGCGAAAACTAACTCTAACGGAAACGCAGATATCTTACACACAGATCGATAGACGCGATACTCATAAACGGTAATCTCGAAAAGCTCGAAACGGTAACTTAACTCTAATGACTGTTGAGCCGATCCGCGAGGTTTGATCTTGCAACACGCGCCACACTCAGGACGCGTGGCCGGTGCCACGCGGTCGCTCGTCGTTACTCGATTACACTCAAAATCTTATACTACACCGGTCGAGTCGGGAAGAAACGGACGCCCCTTCGGTATTATTACGGGGAGTCAGCGGGCGGGCTATGTCTTACCCGTAGAAACGACACGGAAAAGCGATAATCCCGGCAAGGGATTCACGACAATGACGCGTAGGTAAGGAAACTCTCAAGCAAACCTACGTGTCTCTCTCAAAAATAACGCGAAACGGTACTCGACAATCCGCCCCGCTGTTCCCCGATACCTGCGGTCCGGGATTGCTGGTCGTTTACATCTCGTCCTTCCTTCCTTCACAACGTAACTCCTAGGGCCGCCGCCCTCGCTTATTCCCGGCGCAACGGGAAGGCCCTTGCCGTACGTCAGCCTACGCTCGCGATCGACCCAACAGTGCCGGGATCGTTTCCGCGGCTTCGACTCGCGGCCCTCTAGATCAGGGCGCTTCACCGCACCGGCGGATGGCGCCACACTGTCGAAACGGGCCCTCCGGCCGCTTCTTCCTGAAAACTATAAACTCGGCAGTACGCGCGCAATACAAAGATGGGAATGAGGAAGACTGTGACGTGCACACGGTGCAACATCACAACGTTAACAGTCAAATTAAGTATATGCGACAACGCCCATCCGCTATCACATTCCTGGAATTCCTTCAGCGATGTTAGTGTAAGCTCGATGCTAGGGTGGCACATGTCGCTTATATCACTCGTGCAGATCGGACTCACAAAAGAGTTCATAGTTTCTCGTTGCAATATTTTATTCGCGCGTTTGTCGCCCGCAACAAATTCACCATTAAACATTGTGTTCATTTTTATATTATCATGTCGTTACATGACGTTCCGCACATAAATGAGTACAATTTCTTTCGCATCTTTGAGAATTTGAGGGTCGATGTGTTTGGAATTTATTACCACACCGGTCAGTATACAACTTTCAAAAATCGTATCCATCTCGCGCCATTTGAGTCCTGTCTCACTCGCACTGTATCCGGCACCCACATGCACGAAACGTTGACGTACCGAATCTTTCAGACCTTCGAGACGTGCGATACAAGCGACCGACTGTTTGAGACCGATCGATTCACCAATTGTGAATGTTCGATAATTTCACCGTGATCTTAGCATCCATACATGTGCGCCTTCCGAAAAAATGTACGATTTGCAGTTTTGTACGTGTTCGATAAAATCATCGCAAAACACGTATGTTCTTGAAAACGATATCGCGCCATTGACTCGGTGATTTGATCTGTATAACTGCGGCAGCCGTACATCGGCGCTATTTGCAAAATTTGCAGTTTTGCACGTGTTCGATGAAATCATCGCATGACACGTCGCGATATGTTCTTGAAAACGATATCGCGCCTTTGACTTATGCAAATTGCAAAATTTGCAGTTTTACACGTGTTCGATAAAATCCTTGCGAGACACGTCGCGAAATGTTCTTAAAAAAAATCCTACTTGATGCTATTGCCCGATGGGGTGATCTCATCACGAATGTTCTTGACAAAGATATCACATTTAACATATATGTGGATTGTGGTGGTGGTGGTCACCCTGCAGCAGCCGGACATTGGCGCTATTTGCAAGATTCGCAATTTTGTATGTGTACACGACCCGTATAGATTGTGGGCTATAGCGGTGAAGAAACACTGAGTTTGAATTGTTGACAAAATATAATAAAATATATTTAGAAAATATAACAGAGTAATTTCAAAACATATTTATAAGCTGGTATGGTAAAAGTCAATAATCACATAAATCAAGATATGATAATACAATTCACATTGTAATAGTCCGTTCAATGAAAAAAATGTAAACATTAGTTGAACGTATGCTCTCCGTTTGAAACTTGAGACGTAAATTAATAATATATATTACAAAGTAATTTCAAAGAAAGAATTAATATTTGTATGAGAGCTTTGAATATATCTTTAAATGGTTTTAATCACTGAAAAGACCATTGGACATGACAAAATATAATACCATAATCAATAAATAACCAAAATAATTATGCACATATTAGTACAATAGTATACAAAGGAACGTATCATCAATGATGATCTTGAATACTTTTCATAAAATTGTAGATACAACTTCTATCTTAAATTAAACTAATGAGTATTATCAAAATATTAAATTGAATTAAATATCACCAGTCTTGAGTTGTAAATTCAAGACCATGATATTCTTAAAAGAATCTGGGATATATTAATAAATGATTGCAAGGACAATTTCTCTTTTGTTAATAGAATGAATCTTACCAAATATCAAACGCATTAATCCAGACTCAATTCGTGAAAACGTAAAGAAAATTATAAAGTATTTCGCATAAATCGATGTATAATACAGAGAAATAATGTAATTGTGTATCGCACCTTTAATTACAATTTCTGAGTAAATGAGCGTTGAATTCTCTGACGAATCATGTTTACAACAATTGAAGCAATGTAAATCTTATCTCGAATAATTGACGCATTATAATTCGTATTGATTTAACAAATGAATCTCATCGCAAATATGTATTAAGAAATATGAGAAATTAATTGCCAAAGAAAATAGAATTAAACGTATCGCAAGCTTGCATAAATTACAATATTTGGCCAAAAAAGAAGATAATCCAAATAAATAATTAAAATTGGTTGCAACCCGAAAACAAGAACTTAGTACCCAAGTGAGATGAACGATTACCGTTCCCGTCGACAAAATGCTTCGCTGAGTGCAGAAGCCTTACATATGTCCTTTACTGAACGGTAGATCTCTCGAGATTTCTGGAATCAATGATCGTAACTGATACTGTTTATGAGGATCAATGATTCTTATTCAGAAATCTAAGAGTTACCTGTATACTGGTGTCTACCGCATGTGAATGCACTTCTAGAAAAGATCCGAACGGACTATGTCCATAATAGTCGTTCCCTTGGTCTCTCCAGAATGTGTTGTTGTGACCGGACGTCACTCTCTGGGTACGTGGATCACACGAAAATATAAAATCTCAGCCAGATTTGCCTATCAAACGGTCGCCACTTGGTTTGACCTTGATATACCGAGAAGGTAAGTATCGAAATTATAGCACGATATTGCAACAATACACCAGGGTTCTCAAACTCCCATATGAAAAAGTTGTACAGTGTTTGCAGCGCCATCTAAAAGTTTGACCCCTTGAAATAGGAATTAAATAGCAACATGGCGGTTGTAGTCGATAGAGTAGAAGGACAGGTCGATAAAACAACGACAGGTTAAAGCAGATTAAAGCAGGTTAGAACAAGACAAGACAAGGCAATAAATAAAAAGGAAAAAGTTGGAAGAAGTGTTATTACTGTTTATTAAGGCCGAGTATCAGATAAGGTAATATTGTAAAAGATCATTTTTATTATAATTTTCTCTTAGTGTCGAAATGTAAAAAAACAAAACTTTTAAATCAGATTAAAAATATGTAGTCAATTCGCTCGGTTTAAGTAAAACTTATGAGAAAAAGTCAACGACCAATAACGAGCTAAGATAAGCATTAAAATGTTAGTTGACAGCAAATTCAAGTTTATTGACAATTACAAGAACATTGAATGTTTCGGCTTACTTAGCTTTTATCAGCAACAAATCATATGAGAAATAAACAATAATTTATTGCTGATGAAA
>NW_020209913.1:0-5959 GCF_003070985.1 Temnothorax curvispinosus
CAGAAGACCTCGTAACTTATCTTATTTCGGAAAATATAAGGCATCAGAGTTTAGGAGAATTCTTTTATATGATGGAATAAAAATTTTCAGCTCGTTGGGTCAAAAGTTATACACAAACTACTTATTTCTACAATGCGGAGTGTATATTCTCTCGACCCCATTTTTACTTGAAAAGGACAGTATGATTGAAACAGCAGACGTTTTTCTCCGTGTATTTATTCGTCATGCTGCGGACATTTTTGGAAATGAATTTGTTACTTATTATATTTATGTACTCTGCCATCTACCTACAGAATGTCGCACTAACCAGGCTCTTAGTAATTTAAGTATGAAAATTACTTGGGTGTCATCAAACGTTGCCTAAGAGCAACATACATGCCTCTTCAGCAACTTTACAACAGAGACTTTGAAAGAGGAGGCCGATTTATGCAAAAAGATATGATTGACGAAGAGCGAATCGAATTAAGTAAAAAACACTACAAGGGAGATGATGAAGTAGAGGTTTATTCTAAATTGACCATGCACGGAATGACACTTTCCACATCAGAAGCAGATTGTTGCTTTCAGTCAAAAAATGGCGAAGTAGTCGTCCTCTCAAAAATTACTTGTCCCTTTCGTGGCACACAAATTTCTTTACATGGACACAGATTTAAGAACATTTGTGACTTCTTTACATTTCCTATCAATTCCACAGTCATAGGCATCTGTAAGGTATCGCAACTTGAGGAAACAGAAAAAATCTGGCCTATTAATCAAGTTCTTCAGAAATGCATTCTCATTCCTGATGCCAATGATAGTTATCTGTGTATTCTGCTCGTTCATACTTGGTCACAATAAAGTAAGGGTGAGACATTTCGCTAAACTACAGTAAAATTTCATCTGTAAGAACCCTTTACCTTTCCTCTTACTTAATGCGACGTGAAGATAGGATGCCTTTCTTAAACATGGGCGATGTAAACTGGGCGTCAATGTTTTACACTTTCGCTTTAGAACTTTTTAGATGAAACAATTAATAAACTTTTATTTTTTAATTTTTTCTTTTGAGCTTGACATATATGCCACTCTGAATGTGCTCTTGTCAGTTGCATTATATATATATATGTTTTACTAGTAAAAATAAATTTTTATTGCTCGTGGAATTTATCAAGACGAATATATAAGTAGGTATTTCCTATTTATTTTATTTGCTTCTTTGTCTCATAACAGTTCTTGGTTGTTTGGCCGGATGGTGGTACATGCGTGGTGGCAACTAAATGGCTAAATGAATTTAAAGAGACTGTCGTGTATCCTCCTAAAACAAAATGCTTTACGAGACTGGTAATGTCTCTTGTGGATGTGAAAGAAGACTGGGAAGAATGTAACGTTGACTTTTTGCACAGTTACAGTAAGTAGCCTAAAGTCTGTATCAGAGTATGGTTTAAGATTGAAATTTGACGAATCATAATGAAGAAAACTCAATACGAAAGAATCCCAAGTTTAATAAACTTTACTCTGTTTGGTAAAATTTTAATTCAATCTCAATCCTAATTCATAATCTGATACGAGCTTAACTGTAACGTATTGGATTCTCTTATAGATACTGAATTATACTGTTTCTTTTCATGCTTCTAGAAACGTTTAACCTTGCAAGTAAAGCTGCTAAATTGGCCGCCGAAGATAAACCCATTGACTCCAACATAGAGACTGATTACGAGAAGCCGCGGAAGCGTCAACCTTCAGTCAAATTTCAGAATCAGAGTTCTGATGATGACGATCGGAAATCGGAAAATATGCGTAAAAAATGTAAACTGCAGGTTGCAAGAAAACCCCGTCGAGAAATGCAACGTACAAAAAGCGAGGAACGTGAAAAGTGCCAGGATGTCTCTCAAGTAAATAGTGTACCAGCTCCTGCAGTAAATATCAGAGAGCAGCTCGCTGCATTGAAAGCCCAAGTTTCTCATCCAATAAAAGCATCGAAGGGCAACGGAATTAATTCGAATACAAAAAGAAAAGTCTTGACCGCAAAGAAACTTATCAAAGCAGTAAATAAAAAAGTGTTTCTTGAAAAATCACAATCGGAAGGTAACAAATTAAATCTTTGACTGACATGACTCATGTGAATATGCCCCCTCATTTTTATCATATTATATTTATATGAGTAATGTTAATGCCTTATAATTGGCTTATATTGCTACAGATATTCTTCGTAATTGTGGAAAGAGCCCTGCAGATACAGAAAATGCAAATGCTACTGATTTTTCCAATGCAGATCTTCATGCCTCCAAAAACTTGTGTCAATCCCCATTGAATGTTGACGGTGAGTTTTTCCTTCTTTTCACGAGAGTATTTCTGTGATGCTTCTTGGATTACTTTGTCCCCATGCTGGGTGAACATTTCCTTTTCATTCGCTGTTACGAACACTTGCAGAGCTGGTCATTTACACTATTTAATACACTTTGCTTATTTCTATTCTTTATCCGTAATGTGTAATGAGTTTAAAGAGAAAATGTGATAGTATTTTAGCCAGCTTTGGAATTCTTGCGAGTTAGACAATACAATCTATAATTACACTTTCTCAATTTTCTTTAGATATGACTTTTCATTCAGAGATGCTGCCCGCAACACAAACGTCAACAGAGTCTAAAATTTCCTCTTCACTGCATGAGCTGGGAGGTGAAAAGGAAGTTTTCCAAAGCAATAATGAACTTAGTGATAGCAATATGATATGCAGAACTTGACGGAACACAGGTCTGCACAGCAAGACCTTGCTAATAGAGATAACTCAGTAAAGAGAAATACCGTAAAATCGTTCTTGAGAGGTGAAAATAATGTTTTATTTTTTTTCCTAACTATTTAATTTGTTTTTAACTATACACGATATATTTTTTATAAGGCTCTGGCGACTTCTCCCGCAAGAAGGGAAAAAGAAATGACAGTAAGTACTTTTTTTCATTTCCATGTCAATTTAAGATGAGAATGAAATCGATTAAATAAACTACATTTCCTATTATTTCCAGAAAGCACAGATATCATGTGGATGTGGGACGTTCTTGACAATATTGTCAAAATTCAAGAAGAAGAACGCCTCAAGCTCGACAACTTGGAACTTAAGTTAGACCGTATCATAAAAAAACTTTTTCCAGAAGAAATAAAATTGAAGCGACCACACGGAATCCCAGCATTTCCTCTACGTACAGAAGAGGAGTGGGAAAAACTGGAAGAAATTCTCGCAGATGACGATGCATTTACATACGTGGTAAATATATTTTAGCAGTCTGCTTGATTTTTAGTTCCCCAAAATTATGTTTTTCCGTTTGCGCCCTGTTACTGTATCAATAAGATTAAAATAATATTTATATAATGTTATTTCATTTATGAAATTACAATTGTACAGGTAGATGTCTTTTTGCGGCAAAAATGAAAAACAAAGATTCAGAAGTTGCTGCTCTGCAGTCTGTACTCCCGAAAGTGATCACGAATTCCTTTTCCAGATCTATTAGTTGGGGAGGTACTCGGAAAACCAAAATAGCTTTCAACAAGAGTAAAACGTATAAGACTATTCAAGGTAAATAATTTACTTGTTGAAAATGTGTTGACTAAATTATTTGTAACTGTTTATTCTACATTAACTAATTATTCTTTATAATCTTTTAAATTAATTATTAAAATGGATTCTGTAATTTAATTTTTCTTTAAATCAATTAAAAATTGTTATCATTTTTTTCTGCATCAATTTGGATTAATTTCTTTATGATAAATATTATAAAATATTATAAAAATTAAGTAGAGGATGGTCACCACTTTTCTATATTGTTAATACAAGTGAAAAGCTGTGTGTTTTTAATAATAAAATAAAACAGATATTTTAATATCTGCAGCTGTGGTGTACCTCCTTGAATAACACTTTATCGTTGTATTTCAAAAGCGACAAGTTTGTTGAATAGTGATATATATGTTTCCTTACAGCTGCTATTCTGCAGAAATTTGGTAAAACAGTCGACTTAAAGAAGCCTGAAGATTACGTGAAACGTTGGTTTAGCACCAGTGCTCAGCATGTGGTATAAATGCAAACAATTTTTATTATTTTTGAACGTTATACTATATAAAAATAAGATTAGTGCCTTTTTTAGTTTGTCCTTTGTACATTTGGTGCAGAAAATGCTGACTTTTTTTTACTTTTACCTTAATTAATAGTCTATGTGCAATAAAGGCGTATCGCTTTTGTTTGTATTAACTGTTTACTTTTCAAAATCATTCTTTTACGCTTTTTGTTATTTGAGACATAGACGACTTTTTTCTTCGCATATAATATATAATTTTAGTTTCAATTTTCCAGTCTTTAATACTAGTCTTTAATATTCTTTTATAACAATATGATGCAAAAAACAATGTGCAAAAAAGAAAAAATAAGTATGTATGTAGTTTTGTAAGTATATATTAATATATATTGCGCGCATGTGATATACAAATATACATATATATATATATATATATATATATATATATGTTATATAATGCATGTATATTTAACATATGTATTTAATAAATTTGTTTCATATGTATTTCACTGAATGAATATATGTGATCTGCTTTTAATATCCTCTTCTAATACCACGGTAAAAAAAATTTACTATACTGAATCCCCATGCATACTACTATACAGTAAGACTTTTTCTTGACGTCAATAAGCAGTCAAATTTTGTAACCAAAAATCATCATGTTGACTTTTTCTGCCGTGATGTAACTATGACGTCAAAATGATGTCATTTTGACTGCGATGTGTTCTTTGGTACAATTATAAATTTGCTAACAACTTCTATTGTAGCTAAAATAATCGTCGATCTTTTCGATCGTTGGTAATTTACCTTACTCGAGAAAGAGGGAAAATAGTAACTGTAATATTTATTTTCACTATATGTCATTTGTGTTAATTTTTATTTTTGTCGTCGAGTGTACAAACCAGCAAAAATCGCGGTCGATAAATCTTGCTTTGAAGCAGGTGCGCGCTTCCGATCGCGTGACGCAACGCTAGCGCGCGCAATGTGAACGCACCGAGAACTTGCGCCTACCTCGGTACCGCGGCGCCCAATTACAAGCGCCTACTGCTTGAAAGCCGTAATTTAGCCAATGCTAATTCCCGCAATTTGTCTCTGATTTTCTAGAAGGTTTCGTTAATGGCAAGTAATACCCCTTCCTGTCTGGAGAACCTTCTGGAAGGTCAAAGATAATAAAACAACTAACGGAGCGACGGTTGGCGCAGTCGTTTGATAAAGTATCCGCACTTAGCCGTTTCTCAAAGTCGACAGACCTTTGTAATTAATTGATTGAGTAATTGTACCGACGAGATACTATTAAAGACCGACAACCCTGGGTAAATTTTCGTGACTGGCCCGGGGGCTCGGTGATAATTGAAGAATACTGACATTATCGACTGTTTTGGCTATTCGACTATTCCGAAAGAAGGATCGAGTTTTACCTTATATAATCACTGTTTTATCATCAGAAATGTACAAATCTTTTATCATCGACGAGGTGGTAATGCTAAAAGTGTATGAAAGACAAAACAGAAATTAGCATATGAGTTGCCATAAATAAGAAAATATTTTATAATTTTTTCAATATTTCTATCTTTTTATTAATATTTTATAATTTGTTCAATATTTGTGTATATATATATATATATATATATATATATATATAGAACAAATTATAAAATAGTATATTGTAAAGTATTTTTATATAATTGTCAATTAAATAAAAAAATATTGAAAAAATTATAAAATATTTTCTTATTTATGGTAACACTAATTTTCCGCGAATTAGAATAGAAAACGCTAAAAGTTATTACTTAGTAACATTATTATAATGTTATTTATTTTTAATCAATAGTAACTTTATAAGTTAAACAGCTTCAAGTATCAGATTCCCGATTGCGAATGTATCTTATTAATTCTTAATGCCGGCTCATATAACAGTCACA
>NW_020209914.1:0-1806 GCF_003070985.1 Temnothorax curvispinosus
GCACCATAAACAAGAAGATACAAGAACTGTATTTAAACATCTTTGAAATTGAAATAAAAAATTTGAATTTCAACTACGTGCTGCATACAATTTGCACGGCATGTCAAAAAATGCTATATAAGTTTGATAAAAATCACGATCGGAAAGATGTGAAGTTTGAATCACCCATGAGATGGAGTCAACCAAAATGTCGAGAAGAATATCACTTTGCATGACAAAAATTGTAAGAGTTGGCAGTTTGAAAATAGATTACGCTAAAGTTCCTTCTGTTGAGTTCCCTGTGAATGCACACAAGTCTGGAACCTCCAAGCAGAATGATAAAAGTGCGGATTCTGTTGACAAAGACTGTACTGTTGCAAACGACAGTGAGACAGATAGCCGGAGTTATGATGATAACAGTGATTCAGATTTCATCACAGAAAGGACACCAGAAACTTTCACTCAAGCAGAGTTAAATGATTTGGTGAGGGACTTGGGTTTGCCTAAAGATGGTTCAGAATATTTAGTTTCGGTATTGAAAAGCAAAAATTTGTTAGCGAAAGGAGCATCAGCCTACGTATATCGCGATAGAGAAAAAGATTTTAGACCATTTTTTTCAAAGAATGACTCATCCTCTCTGATTTATTGCTCTAATGTCGAGGGATTGATTAATACCCTTAAACCGAACTGTTACAAGGCTGAAGAATGGAGACTCTTTATCGATTCGTCAATTAGAAGTCTGAAGGCTGTACTTTTTCATAATACAAATCAGTACGCTTCTGTGCCCATTGCGCACTCGGTGAAAATGAAAGAAAAATACAATAACTTAGTAGTATTGTTAGAACGAATAAATTACAACAAACACCAGTGGCAAATTTGTGGGGATCTCAAGATTGTAACTATGATCCTAGGACGGCAATCTGGTTTCACAAAGTTTCCATGTTTTTTATGTCTGTGGGATAGCAGAGACCGTGAAAATCACTATAAAAAAAAATCTGGCCGGAAAGAAAAGAACTCATACCAGGAACAAAGAATGTTATCCAAAAACCTTTAGCTCCAAAATCTAAAATTTTATTACCTCCACTTCACATCAAACTTGGATTAATGAAGCAGTTCACAAAAGCACTTGACAAAAATGGACAATGTTTTCAATACATAGTCGAAACTTTTCCTAAAATTTCAGATGCTAAATTGAAGGAAAATGTTTTCACAGGACCAGACATTAGGACTTTATTGAACGATAAGAAATTTCCGTTATCAATGAACAAACTGGAGAAGTCAGCCTGGATAAGTTTTAAAAATGTAACAGAAAATTTTTTGGGGAATAAGAAATCCAATGATTACAGAAAAATTGTAGCTAAAATGGTATGCAGTTTTCACAAATTAGAATGCTTGATGAATTTAAAATTGCATTTCCTTGATTCTCATATCGACTACTTTCCGGAAAATTTGGGTGACTATAGTGAAGAGCAAGGTAAAAGGTTTCATCAAGACATCCGAGAAATGGAACGTAGGTATCAAGGAACATGGGACGTGAACATGATGGCGGACTACTGTTGGAACCTAAAAAGAGATGTACCTGTAGAAAAATTGAAACGCAAAAAAAATTCTTTACGCAGGTTTTTTGAAAACAAGAGAGTACGATATTCAAAGATATCTGACTAAAAATATGTCTTCACAAAAAATTTACAATAACGTGCAGTGAAAATTGACTTTCGAGTAGAAAAAAAGTATAAAGTTATGAACAATTAATATTTTTATAAACAAATTCGATGTTTGTATATCCAAAAGCATATTTCTAGAATGTATGTTTATAAATAAAAAATT
>NW_020209915.1:0-1416 GCF_003070985.1 Temnothorax curvispinosus
CGCCATTTCTCGCTACACGCCATACTGCTCTTCTTGTCATTCCGCTTGTATATTTGCATGTATAAAAGTTAAAACATTGACACTTTTTTTCTAGATTTCTATCGTGGTTGTAATTGCACGATATTGTTCTTCAATGTTTTCTCTAGAGGGCTAGATTCTCATTTTGTATATATAAACTGCAGTATTTTTGTATAACCAAATATTGTCGTTAGTGACAGCTTTATGTGCCCAAATTTTTATTTTTTTTCGTTTTGGAAGTTAAAACCGATCTAGCCCTCTAGATTTTTGTGCGTACTTTAATTCTAGACTACATTTTTGCAATTCCGTAAAGCCAATTAAAAGTGGTTATGTTTTAACTAAATGTCGGTAATTAATGCCACCAGAGAGAAACCTGAGAGAGGCCATCTCGGCATTTTTCGTCAATTTTTCTGTGTCACATTTTCCGACGCGCCGCCTGAGAAAGTGCGTATCAACTACGTCGTTTCGCTCGGTAACCGCACATGGTTTGCGTCCGTGCTAATGGTTCGTGCCCGAACTAGCCAGTTAGAGGGGATATGCTGCGGCCGCGGCGCACAGTGGAGCCGTTTGCGCGAATCGCGGAAAAAATTATGTTACTTGTAAAATATGCAATGAATGATCATAGAACCTTTCAATGTTGACTTATAAAAATTGCAAAAGTGTATATTTATTAAAAATTAATGATAGGAACAAGTATTTGATTGAAATTAAATAAAAATTCAATTTACATTTAATTTACGTATAAGAGCAAAGTAATTCTTGCGTTGATCATCGCTTAAGTCTAAATTTTTTTGATGTGGTTTACTTCTTAAACTAGTTATTAACGGATCGGATGACACGAGCATCATATGCATAACATCTTCATTTGTAAACAGACGGCTACATTTTCTACTATGATTAAGTCGATATCGTTTATAGTCCTTAATTATTTCTTGCCTCTTGAGCTTCTTCCGATAATGTCCCAAACAGCAGATAACGCTGCATTTTCCGAGGCATTTTCTATAATTTCCTTACCGTGAAGAAGAATTTTATGAACGGTAATTGGCATAAAGTACCAATAAGAATATTTTTCAATAAATATTTCCGCTGCCTTGTACGCATAAGAACCGAATTTTTCTGAATTTATTTCTTTACCACAATTAATCGTTTGTAATATTGTGGAAAATCTTCTGATCAATTTCTCGTCAACTCCAGTTATTTCTGCTGTGATTTTTGGATCAGCAAAAAATCGTCGAGAAGTATTTCCGTCATTATAGATGATCCGGAACCTTGTTTAACGATGTCTACCTTCAGTCCAAGTTTATTATAAAAAACGTCTTGTATTCTTTTTTTTGTTTCTTCTTTTTTAACGCGTGTTTCTGGCGTTGTTGACCACTTATTCTTGAAAGACAAATTGTA
>NW_020209916.1:0-10030 GCF_003070985.1 Temnothorax curvispinosus
AAAAATTCAAACACCATTTTGTTCGTCGTGAAAAGAGAAACAAACTTTCTCTAGTTTATTTTTTTATAGGATGTATTATAGTTTGATCGCTAGGGCAATTTAAACAAATAAATTGTTAATAACTTTTTATTGCATCGACTTACGAAAAAACCATTTACAGATTCCTGTTCTACGACCCAAAAAACATAAAAAAACATTAACTTAAGCCATCAACCTCGATAAAAATGCTCAATTGACCTGGCATACAATAAAATACTCGCTCATTTTCGAGAAATTTTACTCTGAAACGCTCGAAATACAGATCACGACTGACCAAAAATAATACACAATAACACACACACAATAACACACTGTACAGTTTGCGGAAAAGAGTTTTATAATATACGACAATTCAAAATAAAATCGCGAATTTTTTCCACGAAAAAGAGCATTTACTAGATATACTCAACTTTGGCGCTCTCTATCTCTAGTGTTTTTTGAGCCACCGCAAAAAAATATATACGAAAATTGTAGAGAATTGAATCCTCTATAAGTTTATTAAAACATTTTTTTTATCAAACTAACAGGGGGGCGATATAAGTGTCAATAAAATTGTTCAACCCCTAATTGACGGCACTTTTTTGGTTTTAACTTTTTTTCCTTGACAGTTATTAAAAATTTTTTCGAACAAAAGTTTTAGCAAATATTTTTTTCCCTACAAAACTAAAAAAAAAAAGAACAAAATGCGACCAATAGAAGCCGAGATATTCAAACTTTAAATATTTACCCTTATTTTCAAGATGGCCGCCGACGCACAGGAAAATTTTGTTGAAACTTTGTGAATTTGGGCATCTTCTATGACTCTCTACTCACCCTCAAAAAATTGGCTTGTCAATCCGTTTTGCCATTTTCAAACCTAATTTTACTGGCCTATTAAGATTTAACGCCTTTTAACAAATGACTTGGTTTGTTTTTGCCATCCAACGAAGAATAAATCATGGATTCACCTTTGACTGCATGCGAATTGACTCTATAGATATTCACATATATACAATTTTACGTTTTACAATAGACTCTATAGATATTTATATATATATACAAATTTACATTTTAATAGTCGAATGCTCTCATGTAAGATGTGACTCCGGATGGCTTTGTCATTTACCATCGAGAAAAATTTCCGGCTCGTACCTTTTTTACTTTTGATTTATTGCGCGACTCTATGTAATTATATAATTTTTATCGGCTGAAGAAGACACTGTGTGTTCGAAATGTCCCGTCATATGTATATATGCATGTATTATTAAATTTAATTTGACATCTACTGTTGTGCTCGATTATTGGCCTTTATTCCTATGTTATAAGGTCCTTATTCTATTAATATTAATATTTTTAGATAATTAATATATAAATAATTTATTTATGACGTGATAGAGCAATTTAGTAAACGGGATCATAGTCAACACTCAAGAACTACGGGAAACAATTATTCTCGTTCTTGTGCATTTTCTTTTTAAATAATATTAGCAGATATCATGTTGACATCATGTCTCTGATATCTTAAACAAATTACATTAACAAGTTTCGAACATAATAATTTTGTAGGACTAATCCGACAAGCTGCTGCCTCGAGTTCTTATACTATCGTTCGTGGTATTTTAAATGCGAGAAACGGATGCCATCTAGCGGATGATTCGACATTCACATACATAGACTTTATGACACACACACACTACAGACGCGCGCTTCGCTATTTAGCTTTAACATTATGCTATTACTATTACACTATTAACTCCTTGATACACACAACTGTCAAAATATGCAATGACAGCTGCAAATGAAGTAAGCGCAGCAAGAGAACCAATCGGCATCACGGAAAAGCGACGACAATAAACTTCACATCTCCTTTTTAGAAGAGGATTGAAAGTTTAATAAAAATCTGACTGGCATATGAAATGCAACGAATCGAATGTTACAACATAAATATGAAACAAATTTTCAAGAGGGCTGCGAACAAAAGCTAGGTGTTCTTGCTAAATTATTATATTATAAACAATACATAAGCAATACAGACGTTTTGGTCTTGAATATGGCCTTCATCAGTGTAAAAAATTTTGGTTGTCCATTTATAAAAGTCGTTACATCGAGTAATAGAATAACAGAGAAACTAACGTCGTTATAAATTAATAGAGAAGTCGCTACATTGATACATCGATTGAGTTAACTCGCTTACATTTATGTTTTCGTGATGTGTATCCTTTCCATCTATCATAGTCATCTACTCTTAACCCCTTCTATATTCCATCCCTTCCACCTTATTTTTACATTACATTTTCCGACTGTCGCATTTGCCGTTAGACCAATGATTGAAACACAAGTATTCCCGGAGATGAATCAAAGTATTAAGATCCACATAATCAGAACGTACAATTCATTACATATAAATTACTAATCATATCAAGAGACACGGTAGTGTCTCGCGCGAAGTACGCGCGGAGCAAGACGCACCTCACGCACCGTGACTCTTTTGCGCGAACGCACGAGTTGCGAGTACCCGAGATTTTGAGATCTCAATAACGAGTGAACGGATCAAGTTCTAAGTGGGCTTGATCGATATTGTAATCTACATAAAGACATTCGGATCGCTAGCATGTTTCATTCTTGGACGGCAAAGATAGATCCTTTCTTCTACCGACTTATTGACACTACATCTAATTAATTGTACAAAAATGGAATCAGCATTGTTACCGGTGGCTATGATAGATGGAAAGGATACACACGAAGACATAAATGTAAGCGAGTTAACTCAATTGATGTAGCGACTTCTCTATTAATTTATAACAACGTTAGTTTCTCTGTTATTTTATTACTCGATGTAACGACTTTTATAAATTCAACGACCAAGGTTTTTTACACTGATGAAGGCCATATTCAAGGCCAAAACGTCTGTATTGCTTATGTATTGTTTATAATATAATAATTTAGCAAGAACACTCCTAGCTTGTTCACCAGCCCTCTTGGAAATTTGTTTTATATATAAAGCGACCGGTTAACTATTGTTTATAAATATAAAATATATCATATTTTCAACTTTGTTAACCCGAACGGGCATCTTGTCTTTTTATTTTATTTTATTTTATTTTTTTTATTTTTTTTAATAAACGGACACTTAAGGCCATTTTTACATTTCAATTAAAAGTCATTGTTTATATTAATTGCATATTTTGGATTGTTCTATAATGTATCAGCATTTGAGAATAATGTGTACATAGATTTATTCAACGTTTTCCGAAAAAAGTAAGAAAAAACAAAAAAAATTGTTTACGATAAAATCACATTAAGCGGCTTATTATGATTGTATTTCCAAGAAATAAAAATATTAATTAATAAAACGCTTTTATATTGCGGGTTTTCAATGGAATTGTATATTTACAGGTTCGAAAAAGGAATAATTATAATTATTGTAGCTATAGCAATAGCACTTTGCGCGAAACACTACCGTGTCTTTTGAGCTGCAATTTTTCCACTCTTAATAAAGATACGTATAAAGAGAGAGAAGTATATGCATGGCCGGCAATCTTGAAACCCGATGACGTTTGAGAATATTGAAAAGAGACAGCACATATACGCACGTGTGCGCTCAGTGCAGACAGTGTGTGCAAATTGAAAAGTGTCAAAAAAGAGAAAGAAAGAGATGGAGACAGGGAGAAAAAGTGAGAGGTAAGCCTTAAACTAATAATTAAACTTATATTGTGCGTAACTCATTTACGATGAAGATGATAACGTGTTTGTTCATAATTTTTTTATTCTTTGTGATTAGATATTATTATACAAAGTTAAACATAATGAACAAAAGGAAAAGAAGAAGACAGAGAAAGAAAGAGAGAAAAAGAGAAAGAGAAAGAGAAGCAGGTAAGCCTTAAAGTAAAAATAAAAATAATAATAAAAATAAGAAGTTAAACTTATATTGTGCGTAACTCGTCCACGAAGGAGATGATGATATCGTGTTCATTCGTAATTTTTTTATTCTTCATGATTAGATATCGCAAAGTTGAAAATGATGAACAAGAGGAAAAGAAGAAAACAGAAAGAAAGAGAAAAAAGAAAAAGAGGCAGGTAAGCCTTAAAATAATAAATAATTGAACTTATATCATACGTAACACGTCTACGATGAAGATGATGATAGAGCGTTCGTTCGTGAAGAATAATTTTTTCATTTTTTGTGATTAGATATTACAGAGTTAAAGATGATGAACAAGAGAAAAAGAAGGAGACAAAGAAAAAAAGAGTGAAAGATGGAGGAAAAGAGAAAGAAGTAAGTTTTAAAAAAAATAAAATTAAACTTATATTGTGCGTAAATCGTCGACGATAAAGATGGTGATAGTGATTGTGTTAGTAATTGTGTATGTTAGTAATTTTTTTGTTCTCTGTAATTAGATATGACAAAGTTGAGGTTGACAAATAAGAGAAAAAGAAGAAAATTCGAGAGGGACAGAGAGAAAGGAAAAGAAGAAGAAGAAGAAGAAGAAGTAGAAAGAGATATTTGATTTGATATATATTTAATATGCCCAAGCATAGGCTGAAGGGCAAAGATACAAAATGGCAAGATAACGACATAAAAATATCTGTAAGAACTAGCATACATAAACAATAATTTTAACAGAAAGAGAGAGAGAGAGAGAGAGAGAGAGGGAGAGAAGCAAGCCTTAAAATAATATTAGACTTATATTATGCATAATTTATCTACGATGAAGATGATGATAGCGTGATATTACAAAGTTAAAAATTATGAACAAAAGGAGAATAAGTAGACAGAGAAAGAGAAAGATAAGGAGAGAAAAATAAAAAGAAGAAAACAGAGAAAGAGAAAGAGAGAAGGAGGTAAGCCTTCAAATAATAATTAAACTTATATTGTGCGTAACTCGTTGACGATTAATATTGTGATAGCGTGTTTTTTCATAATTTTTTTTCTCCGTGATTAGAGGTGTTTGACAAAGTTAAAGATGACGAACAAGAGAGGGAAAAAGTAGAAGACAGACAGAGAGAGGGGAAGAGAGGGGGAGAGAGAGGGGGAGAAAAGAAAGAGAGAGGAGAGAGAGAGAGAGAGAGAGAGAGAGAGAGAGAGAGAGAGAGAGAGAGAAAAGTTGAGAATTCACCTTTGTAATCAAAGAGATAATAAGCATATTAAAAATTTCGTATATAATAAGTTATATGTATAGTTTCTCTCTTTTTCATTTTTTGAAGCTTTCAGTTAATTATTTATTAAATTTATTTTTCGAGACTTTAAATTAATTATTAAAAATGTATTTATATCTTTGCGAGACATAAAATCAATTTAAATAAAAAAATTTGTTTGTATAAAGTCATTTAAAAGTCATGTTGTTATTTAACGTTACATTTTTCATGCATTGTATATATATATTCAAGCATTTAAACATTTAAATATTTTAGCATTTACTGCTACGTCAACAAATATTTCTCTTTTCCTTTTGAATGTATTCAAGATTATTTTCCAAATAAGTTTTATAAAACATTTTACTTTTTTTATAATTTTTATTATTCTTAATTTTTTAAGAATGATACTTTGTGTTATATTTTATTTTCAATGAGAAGTATTTGTTTCCCACCTGTTAACATTGCTTATGACATGTTTTGTGTACATCATATACAAATGTTTTACGATACTGTATAAGGTTATATCTTATACATAGATGGATTTACGACATAATATGAGATTTAAAGTATTTGGATTAAGAAAAGAAAAGAGTGAAATAACGAAAGAAGGAAAGAAAAAAGAAAGTTTAAGAGGAAGAGCATAGGAGACTGAATAAACATGGGCAAAGGATGAAAGAATTGACTGATCCGCTTACTGCTTAAATTATACTGTTTACGTTCTATATTTTTTTTTGTGAGCCTTACTTGTGCCAAATTTTTATTGAAAATTATTTTATAAAGTAAATAAGTTTGTTTGCTATTGTATTTATAGACAAATTAGTATATGGTTCTTTACGATATGTATATGTATGTATTGCTAATTACTTTAATGTACTACATAATGGATATTATATTATTTATCTGCATTACAGTATTGATTGGCTTCGAAAAGAACAAGATATAATGGATGATTAAGTGTAAAAGGTAAAACTTGCAGTAGCGGTAGAATTTAATAAGAGAGGTAATTTTTAATATCTTAAAATATAAATATATTAAAGTTAGATGCATAGGTAATTAAATTTATGAACTTTACAATAGTTTTATAAAATGTATATGGCAATACTTATAATTGATTATAATTTTATGTACAATTGTAAATATTAAAAAAAAAGAATTAATAATAGATACTACTAATTTTAAATTTTTGCTAAGTCAATATGCTATCCTTTTTCGATATTATTATAAATTACATATTAGCACGTTAAAGTTAAAGGATATATAAAAACTAATTAGTATATTAGATTATATTAATTATAGTATAATATTATTCTCTCTCTCATATTTCACAGTACATATTTTATAGAAGAGAAAAAAAACAAGAAAAATGAATAAGAATGTTTTAAAAAGTAACAGAGCAAAAATTGAGATTTCATATTTCACGAGACAAATACCCCAGGCATTTCAAACTCCCGCGCAGGGTAAATACATTCTTAGAGAACGTATCTCGTACTATTGTCACGGAGATTCTCAAGTATCACAAGTTGTGTGCACGGTGAATGCCTAGGATGCTAGGGGCCGGTCTCACAGTCTCCGATTAACGTGATTCTCCGATTAAACTCACTCTGCATCTCTTTCTAACTATCCCCCTAGAAAGAGACGAAGAGTGAGTTTAATCGGAGAATCTAGGGAGAATCACGTTAATCGGAGACTGTGAGACCGGCCCTAGGTGCCTAGGATTTCAGATCTTAAATCATCCCTCATATAGCCCTGACCTTGCTCCCTCTGATTATCATGTGTTTGGATTGAAAAGAGTCGAAAAAGGCAGAGAGAAAAAAAGAGAAGACAGAGAGAAAAAGTGAGAGGTAAAAAGAGAGAGAGAGATAAACCTTAAAATAATAATTAAACTTATATTATGCATAACTCGTTTACGATGAAGATGATGATAGCGTATTTGTTCGTAATTTTTTACTCTTTCTGATTAGATATTACAAAGTTAAAGATGATGAACAAGAGGAAAAGAAGGAGACAGAGAAAGAGAGAGATAAAGAGAGAGAGAGGGAGAAGGAAGAGACGAGTAAGCCTTAAAATAATAATTAAACTTATATTGTGCATAACTCGTTTAATACACACACACATACACACGGACATTTTGTACAAAAGTGATTTTTTGACGTTTTAGAGCATTCTAAACACTTTGCCAAAGATACTTGAAAAAAAAATTTTTTCACGAAAACAAAGCTTCCTCTACGAGAAACCAAAAAGTAAGTCCTACAAACTTATGTTGTTCGAAACCTGTTAAAGTTTATTTAATTTAATTTCTTTGGACCAACGGCTTAGTCCTACAAGAAAATTTTGTTCGAAACCTGTTAAAAGTTTATTTAATTTAATTTCTTTGGACCAACGGCTTAACGTCTCTTTCCGAAAGACGGAGCCCAGTTTGCTCCGCACAAGGACCCCAATCTTGCACGGAGAGGCGCAGCTTTCGGAAAAACATTCCATGGCTCTAGTGGGACTCGAACCTGGTTCCTCAGATTACGAGTCTGGCGCTCTACCCACTAGACCACACTGCCGCCCGTAGATCAATTCTTCGAACTTATATTAACGTTTTTATCCCCTCTATTGCGACGCTTATTATCCCTCTAGTGCCACTCGAGGCTTGACGCGTCGAGCGCGCTTGTGTGATATAAACTAATAATTGGGAAAAATATATTACTAAAGTTTAATATTAAAATAAAAAAAAAGTTATCATTTATTTTATATAGTTTTTAATGTAGAAATTTTTACCGAAAAAAGATTTACAATATTATTTTTTGTATATCGTAAATAAAAACTTTATATGTTGACAAATTCTGAAAATATTAAAGACGTTTGATTTGAAAAATCTTTTAGACATTATTTTCATGATATCTCTCCGCTCTCAAGAAAACTGCGCATTAGATAACATTCTGACGTTCTTAATTTAATCTTTTAGAAGTTCTTCTCTAACAATAAGTTGTCAGATTTTAAAATGAAATATCTCGTAAAAATCTTTTTAACAACATATTGTTATCTGAGACGATATAGGGGAGACAGGGGCTATCTGTCTACGGGAGCTATGTGTCCACAGTACTACTATCTCAGGCGTTAAAAGATAAATATATTTACCATTTCAACAAAAAATCGAAAAAAGCTTTATATAAATATAAAAGATTCAGAAACTCTTGCTCTCTTATTGCGATGCTTTTTACAGACGCTGTATGCGTTACAAAAAAAAGTGAAAACGATTATTAACACTGTTCGACGGTTGATAAATTTGTCGTGCGACAGTACCTAATTTATAATATTATCAATTTAATATATAGTTGTCAGATGTGAGAAGCGTCAAATCTTAATCCCGCATAATCAAAAATTCGTAATATGCTAAAAACTGAAAAAAGTGGTCGGGACTATCTGTCTTATTTTTAATGGGGCAATGTGTCCACACACATTAATAACAAATTTTATTTTTTTATAGATAATAGATGCGTAACTGTAAAAGAAAGACGGATAAAACAGACATACCCAATAAAATTGTACTTAGATAGAACGATTAAAAGAATGAAAATTGAGCGAGAATCTTTTCGCAAAAGCGGCGTTAGAATTCGGAATAAATGTTCGGATTCTCACTCGCTACTGTACAAATGTAACCTACGAGCAGCTACTTGATCCTGTAATTCAAGAATTGTCTCTAAATTTTTATTTTAAAAATACACGTCAAGTAAATATATGAGATTGTCTAAAATTATTTAGTATTTTTTATTTCAAACGCTGCTGAGAAAATGTAAAGGCCTAAAATGCAAAAAAATGATTAAAAAATTAAGGGGGAAAAAATTACCGCATTGATTTTGCAACGGACTCAAAATCAGTCTGATATCAGCCATCAGATGTAAAGAAAAGTCACTTCCATGCAGGATCCTATCAGAAAGTCTACACAAAACGCTTATTACTGCCTTGACTCCAGCGTATGTCGAGACAGCGTGTAACAGATGTGATTGTGATATTACATATTATGGTGGTAATTGTTATCTCGCAGAAACAAATAAAGAATAAAAAAATATAAAAAATTAAAATGGTTGTGTGTGTGTGTCAAGTATGTATACCTTAGTAAAGGGTACTATAAAAGACATTGTACTAGAAACCAATTAGTAGAGAATATAATAAAGAAAATTTTACTGATTTTTAAATAATATTCTTAATTAACTACCTCTCATTAATTGGTTGTTATTACAATTGTTCTCTATAATATTCCTTACTGCCTACATATACTGGAATAATTTAATTTTTTTCTTATCTTTTTATTATTTTATTTCTGACAAGATAATCCTGATTTACGATAACAATTATTTCTAACCTACTAAATTTCTTACTTATAAAATTTTAAATATGATAGTGTTCTACACCACACATGTGCACATTGAAACTAATGTATGTAATATAATTATAGCGCCATTCTAATAATGTATAATATATTATTGAGTTGTAAAATATTCGTTTTATACATTTTATTTATTGTAGTATATAAATAAAATATATGCATTGTATTTGCAGGCGTAATATGACTTCACTCTTTCACACTTTCGAAACAAAAAATTATATTACTATTATAAGCACATAGTTGTAAATATAAATATGACGTGACTGAATTACATTTTTAATTGTTAATTTTTTTCTTACCCCTTTCCGAAATTATGTTCTAATGTCGCCCGAAATACGTTCACGTCAGTATATGTGGATCGCCAGACTAGAGTCAAGCTCAACAGGGTCTTCTTTCTCCGCTAATTTTTCCAAGCCCGTTTCCTTGGCAGTGGTTTCGCAAATAGTAGGTAGGGACTGTGGGAATCTCGTTAATCAGTATATATGGTGCGTCTGAAAAGTAAAT